>NW_026263286.1:300000-600000 GCF_947179515.1 Apodemus sylvaticus
CCACATTTTAAGGATATCCCGCATCATGCGAAATCATCTTCTTTTTTCTAAACAACATGTTGTAACTCCAAAAGCTTTGGTATTGCGTGTATGTGTAAGCGTGGAGCCTCAAAAGAGAAGGCACAGGAGAGTTTTCTCTCGAAAGAATATGTAAGAATACCACGTTATAAGGAAATACAGTGTTGCAGAGTAAAGACAGTAAGTACATATTGGAAACACTTTACGAGAAGAAATAACGCATCGTACAAAATTAGCTTGTATCTCCTAAACAACACGTTGTAACTCAAAAAGATTTGGTGTGGCTCATACCTCTACACGTGTAGCCTCAAATAGAACACAGGGCAGAACTTTCTTTCGTCAAAATATATCAGAAAACCACGTTTTATGGAAATTTCGCATCGTGCGAAATTATCTTGTTTTTCCTAAACAACACGTTGTAACTCAAAAAGCTTTGGCGTTGCATGTATGTCTAAGCGTGTAGCCCCAAAGGAGAACGCACAGGAGAGTTTTCCCTCGAAAGAATATGTAAGAATACCACGTTATAAGGAAATAAAGTGTTGCAGAGTAAAGACAAATATGTACTTATTGGAAACACTTTATGAGAAGAAATAATGCATCGAAAAAAATTTGCTTGTATCTCCTAAACAACACGTTGTAATTCGAAAAGAATTGGTGTGGCTCGTACGTCTACATGTGTAGACTCAAACGAACACAAACAGGAGAACTTTCTTTCCTCAAAATTTGTCAGAAAACCACGTTTTAAGGAAATCCCGTATCGTGCAAAGTTATCTTGTTTTTCCTAAACAAAACGTTGTAACTCGAAAATCTTTGGTGTTGCGTGTATGTCTAAACGTGTGGCCTCAAAAGAGAACGCACAGGAGAGTTTTGTCTCAAAAGAACATGTAAGAATACAACGTTATAAGGAAATACAGTGTTGCAGTGTAAAGACAAATACGTACACTTTGGAAACACTTTAGGAGAAGAAATAACGCATCATACAATATTAGCTTGTATCTCCTAAACAACACGTTGTAACTCGACAAGATTTGGTGTGGAGTGTACGTCGAAACATGTAGCCTCAACAGAGAACCCACAGGAGAATTTTCTTTCGTCAAAATTTGTCAGAAAATCACGTTTTAAGGAAATCCTGTATAGTGCGAAATTATCTTGGTTTTCATAAACAACACGTTGTAACTCGAAAACCTTTGGTGTTGCCTGTATGTCTAAGTGTGTAGCCTCAAAAGGGAACGCACAGGATAGTTTTCTCTAGAAAGAATATGTAAGAATACCACGTTATAAGGAAATACAGTGTTGCAGAGTAAAGACAAATACTTACATATTGGAAACACTTTAAGAGAAGAATTAACGCATCGTGCAAAATTAGCTTGTATCTCCTAAACAACACGTTGTAACTCGAAAAGATTTGGTGTGGCGTGTACGTCTAAACGTGTAGCCTCAAAAGAGAACCCACAGAAGAATTTTCTTTCGTCAAAATTTTTCAGAAAACCACGTTTTAAGGAAATCCTGCATCGTGCGAAATCATCTTGTTTTTCCTAAACAACATGTTGTAACTCAAAAAAATTTGGTGTTGCTTGTATGTGTAAGCGTGGAGCCTCAAAAGAGAAGGCACAGGAGAGTTTTCTCTCGAAGGAATATGAAAGAATACCACGTAATAAGGAAATACAATTTTGCAGAGTAAAGACAAATAAGTACATATTGGAAACACTTTACTAGAATAAATAACGCATCATACAAAATTAGCTTGTATCTCCTAAACAACAAGTTGTAACTCGAAAAGATTTGGTGTGACGTGTACGTCTAAATGTGTAGCCTCAAAAGAGAACACACAGGAGAATTTTTTTCATCAAAATTTGTCAGAAACCATGTTTTAAGGAAATCTCGCATCGTGGGAAATTATCTTGTTTTTCCTAAACAACACGTTGTAACTCGGAAAGCTTTGGTGTTGCGTGTATGTCTAAGCGTGTAGCCTCAAAAGAGAACGCACAGGAGAGTTTTCTCTCAAAAGAATATGTAAGAATACAACGTTATAAGGAAATACAGTGTTGCAGAGTAAAGACAAATAGGTACGTATTGGAAACACTTTAAGAGAAGAAATAAAGCAACGTAAAAAATTAGCTTGTATCTCCTGAACAACACGTTGTAACTCGAAAAGATTTGGTGTGGCTCGTACCTCTACATGTGTAGCCTCAAAAGAGAACCAACAGGAGAACTTTCTTTCGTCAAAATTTGTCAGAAAACCACGTTTTATGGAAATCTCGCATCGTGCGAAATTATCTTGTTTTTCCTAAACAACACGTTGTAACTCGAAAAGCTTTGGAGTTGCGTGTATGTCTAAGCATGTAGCCTCAAAAGAGAACGCACAGGAGAGTTTTCCCTCGAAAGAATATGTAAGAATACCATGTTATAAGCAAATACAGTGATGCAGAGTAAAGACAAATAAGTACGTATTGGAAACACTTTATGAGAAGAAATAACGCATCATACAAAATTAGCTTGTATCTCCTAAACAACACGTGCTAACTAGAAAGGATTTGGTGTGGCGTGTACGTCTAAACGTGTAGCATCAAAAGAGAAACCACAGGAGAATTTTCTTTTGTCAAAATTTGTCAGAAAATCACATTTTAAGAAAATCACTCATCGTGCGAAATAATCTTGTTTTTCAAAAACAACAAGATGTACCTGGAAAAGCGTTGGTGTTGCCTGTATGTCTAAGTGTGTAGCCTCAAAAGGGAACGCACAGGATAGTTTTCTCTCGAAAGAATATGTAAGAATACCACGTTATAAGGAAATACAGTGTTGCAGAGTAAAGACAAATAAGTACTTATTGGAAACACTTTATGAGAAGAAATAACGAATCGTAAAAAAATAGCTTGTATCTCCTAAACAACACGTTGTAACTCGAAAAGATTTCGTGTGGCGTGTACGTCTAAACGTGTAGCCTCAAAAGAGAACCCACAGGAGAATTTTCTTTGGTCAAAATTAGTCAGAAAACCACATATTAAGGAAATCCCGCATCGTGCGAAATTATCTTGTTTTTCCTAAACAACGCATTGTAACTCGAAAAGCTTTGGTGTTGCGTGTATGTCTAAGCGTGTAGCCTCAAAAGAGAACACACAGGAGACTTTTCTCTCGAAAGAATATGTGAGAATACCACGTTATAAGGAAGTCCACTGTTGCAGAATAATGACAAATACTTATGTATTGGAAACCCTTAAACTTTATGAGATGAAATAAAGCATCGTACAAAATTAGCTTGTATCTCCTAAACAACACGTTGTAACTCGAAAAGATTTGGTGTGGCGTGTACGTCTAAACGTGTAGCCTCAAAAAGAACCCAGAGACGAATTTTCTTTCGTTAAAATTTTTTCAGAACACCACGTTTTAAGGAAATCCCGCATCGTGCGAAATCATCTTCTTTTTCCTAAACAACATGTTGTAACTCGAAAAGCTTTGGTGTTGCGTGTATGTCTAAGCGTGGAGCCTCAAAAGAGAAGGCACAGGAGAGTTTTCTCTCGAAAGAATATGTAAGAATACCACGATATAAAGAAATACAATTTTGTAGAGTAAAGGCAAATAAGTACATATTGGAAACACTTTACGAGAAGAAATAATGCATCGTACAAAATTAGCTTGTATCTCCTAAATAACACGTTGTAACTCGAAAAGATTTGGTGTGACGTGTACGTCTATACGTGTAGCCTCAAAGGAAAGCCCACAGAAGAATTTTCCTTTGTCAAATTTTTCAGAAAACCACGTTTTAAATAAATCCCGCATCGTGCGAAATTATCTTTTTATTCATTAACAACACGTTGTAACTCGAAAAGCTTTGGTGTTGCCTGTATGTCTAAGTGTGTAGCCTCAAAACGGAACGCACAAGATAGTTTTCTCTCGAAAGAATATGTAAGAATACCACGTTATAAGGAAATACAGTGTTTCAGAGTAAAGACAAATACTTACATATTGGGAACATTTTACGAGAAGAAATAACGCATCGAACAAAATTAGCTTTTATCTCCTAAACAACACATGGTAAGTCGAAAAGATTTGGTTTGGCGTGTATGTCTAAACGTGTAGCCTCAAAGGAGAACACAAAGGAGAATTTTCTTTCGTCAAAATTTGTCAGAAAACCACGTTTTAAGGAAATACCGCATCGTGGGAAATTATCTTGTTTTTCCTAAACAACAAGTGGTAACTCGAAAAGCTTTGGTGTTGCGTGTATGTCTAAGCGTGTAGCCTCAAAAGAGAATGCACAGGAGAGTTTTCTCTCATTAGAACATGTAAGAATTCAACGTTATAAGGAAATACAGTGTTGCAGAGTAAAGACAAATACGTACATATTGGAAACACATTACGAGAAGAAATTAAGCATCACACAATATTAGCTTGTATCTCCTAAACAACAAGTGGAAACTCGAAAACATTTAGTTTGGCGTGTATGTCTAAAAGTTTAGCCTCAAAAGAGAACCGACTGGATAATTTTCTTTCGTCAAAATTGGTCAGAAAACAAGGTATTAACGAAATCCCGCATCCTGCGAAATTATCTTGTTTTTCCTGAACAACACGTTGTAACTCAAAAAGCTTGGGTGTTGCGTGTATGTCTCAGTGTGTAGCCTCAAAAGAGAACACACAGGAGAGTTTTCACTCAAAAGAATAAGTAAGAATACCAGGTTATAAGGAAATACAGTGTTGCAGAGTAAAGACAAATACGTACATATTGGAAACACTTTACGTGAAGAAATAATGCATCATAAAAAATTAGCTTGTATCTCCTAAACAACACGTTGTAACTCGAAAATGTTTGGTGTGGCAGGTACGTCTAAACGTGTACCCTTAAAAAGAGAACACACAGGAGAATTTTCTTTGGTCAAATTTGTCACAAAACCACGTATTAAGGAAATCCTACATCGTGCGAAATTATCTTGTTTTTCCTAAACAACACGTTGTAACTCGAAAACCTTTGGTGTTGCGTGTATGTCTCAGCGTGTAGACTTAAAAGAGAACACACAGGGGAGTTTTCTCTCAAAAGAATATGTAAGAATACCACGTTATAAGGAAATACAGTGTTGCAGAGTAAAGAAAAATACGTACTTATTGGAAACCCTTAAACTTTACGAGATGAAATAAAGCATCGTACAAAATTAGCTCGTATCTCCTAAACAACACTTTGTAACTCGAAAAGATTGGGTGTGGCGTGTACGTCTAAACTTGTAGCCTCAAAAGAGAACCCATAGGAGAATTTTCTTTCGTCAAAGTTTCAGAAAACCACGTTTTAAGGAAATCCAGCATCGTGCGAAATTATCTTGTTTTTCCTAAACAACACGTAGTAACTCGAAAATCTTTGGTGATGCGTGTATGTCTAAGCGTGTAGCCTCAAAAGAGAACACACAGGAGAGTTTTCTCTCGAAAGAATATGTGAGAATACCACGTTATAAGGAAGTACAGTGTTGCAGAATAAAGACAAATACTTATGTATTGGAAACCCTTAAACTTTACTAGATGAAATAAAGCATCGTACAAAATTAGCTTGTATCTCCTAAACAACACGTTGTAACTCGAAAAGATTTGGTGTGGCGTGTACGTCTAAAGGTGTAGCCTCAAAAGAGAACCACAGGACAATTTTCGTTCGTCAAAATTTGTCAGAAAACCACGTTTTAAGGAAATCCCCCATCGTGAGAAATTATCTTGTTCTTCATAAACAACATATTGTAACTCGAAAAGCTTTGGTGTTGCGTGTATGTTTAAGCGTGTACCCTCAAAAGAGAACGCACAGGAGAGTTTTCTCTCGAAAGAATATGTAAGAATACCACGTATTAAGGAAATACCGTGTTGCAGAGTAAAAACAAATACGTACTTATTGGAAACACTTTACGAGAAGAAATAACGCATCGTAAAAAATTAGCTTGTATCTCCTAAAAAACAGGTTGTAACTCGAAAAGATTTGGTGTGGCGTGTACGTCTAAACGTGTAGCCTCAAAAGAGTACACACAGGGGAGTTTTATTTGGTCAAAATTTGTCAGAAAACCACGTTTTAAGGAAATCCCGCATCGTGCGAAATTATGTTGTTTTTCCTAAACAACATGTTGTAACTCGAAAAGCTTTGGTGTTGAGTGTATGTCTAAGCATGTAACCTCAAAGGAGACCGCACAGGAGAGTTTTCTCTCGAAAGAATATGCAAGAATACCTCGTTATAAGGAAATACAGTGTTGCAGAGTAAAGCCAAATATTTACATAATGGAAACACTTAAACTTTATGAGAAGAAATAATGCATCGTAAAAAAATTAGCTTGTATCTCCTAAACAACACGTTGTAACTCGACAAGATTTAGTGTCTCGGGCACGTCTAAATGTGTAGCCTCAAAAGAGAACCCACAGGAGTATTTTCTTTCGTCAAAATTTGTCAGAAAACCACGTTTTAAGGAAATCCCGCATCATGCTAAATTATCTTGTTTTTCCTAAACAACACATTGTAACTCGAAAAACTTTGGTGTTGCGTGTATGTCAAAGCGTATAGCCTCAAAAGAGAACGCACAGGAGAGTTTTCTCTCGAAAGAATATGTAAGAATACCACGTTATAAGGAAATACAGTGTTGCAGAGCAAAGACAAATACGTACTTATTGGAAAAACTTAAACTTTACGAGAAGAAATAAGGCATCTTACAAAATTAGTTTGTATCTCCTAAACAACACGTTATAACTCGAAAAGATTTGGTGTGGTGTGTACGTCTAAACGTGTAGCCTAAAAAGACAACCCACAGGATAATTTTCTTTCGTCAAAATTTGTCAGAAAACCACGTTTTAAGGAAATCCCGCATCGTGTGAAATAATCTTGTTTTTCCTAAAAAACACGTTGTAACTCGAAAAGCTTTGGTGTTGCGTGTATGTCTAAGCATGTAGCCTCAAAGGGGAACGCACAGGAGAGTTTTCTCTCGAAAGAATATGCAAGAATACCACGTTATAAGGAAATACAGTGTTGCAGAGTAAAGGCAAATATGTACGTAATGGAAACACTTAAAACTTTATGAGAAGAAATAACGCACCGTAAAAAAATTAGCTTGTATCTCCTAAACAACACGTTGTAACTCGAAAAGATTTGGTGTTGCGTGAATGTCTAAGCATGTAGCCTCAAAGGAGAATGCACAGTAGAGTTTTCTCTCGAAAGAATATGCAAGAATACGACGTTATAAGGAAATACAGTGTTGCAGAGTAAAGGCAAATATGTACGTAATGGAAACACTTAAACTTTATGAGAAGAAATAACGCATCGTAAAAAATTAGCTTGTTTCTCCTAAACAACACGTTGTAACTCGAAAAGATTTGGTGTGGCGTGTACGTCTAAATGTGTAGCCTCAAAAGAGAACCCACAGGAGTATTTTCTTTCGTCAAAATTTGTCAGAAAACCACGTTTTAAGGAAATCCCGCATCGTGCGAAATTATCTTGTTTTTCCTAAACAACACGTTGTAACTCGAAAAGCTTTGGTGTTGCGTGTATGTCTAAGCGTGTAGCATCAAAAGAGAATGCAAAGGAGAGTTTTTTCTCGAAAGAATATGTAAGAATACCACGTTATTAGGAAATACAGTGTTGCAGAGTAAAGACAAATACTTACGTCTTGGAAAAACTTTACGAGAAGAAATAACGCATCATAAGAAATTAGCTTGTATCTCCTAAACAACACGTTGTAACTCGAAAAGCTTTGGTGTTGCGTCTATGTGTAAGCGTGTAGCCTCAAAGGAGAACGCAAAGGAGAGTTTTTTTTCGAAAGAATATGTAAGAATACCACGTTATTAGGAAATACAGTGTTGCAGAGTAAAGACAAATACTTATTTATTGGAAAAACTTTACGAGAACAAATAACGCATCGTAAAAAATTAGCTTGTATCTACTAAACAACACGTTGCAACTTAAAAAGATTTGGTGTGGCCTGTACGTCTAAACGTGTAGCCTGAAAAGAGAACCCATAGGAGAATTTTCTTTGGTCAAAATTTGTCAGAAAACCACGTATTGAGGTAATCCCGCATCGTGCGAAATTATCTTGTTTTTCCTAAACAAAACGTTTTAACACGAAATGCTTTGGTGTTGCGGTTATGTCTAAGCGTGTAGCCTCAAATGAGAACGCACAGGAGAGTTTTCTCTCGAAAGAATATGTAAGAATACCACGTTATAAGGAAATACAGTGTTGCAGAGTAAAGACAAATACATACTTATTGGAAAAAACTTAAACTTTACGAGAAGAAATAACGCATCGTACAAAATTAGCTTGTATCTCCTAAACAACACGTTGTAACTTGAAAAGATTTGGTGTGGCTTGTACGTCTAAACGTGTAGCCTCAAAAGAGTACCCACAGGAGAGTTTTATTTTGTCAAAATTTGTCAGAAAACCACGTTTTAAGGAAATCCCGCATCGTGCGAAATTATCTTGTTTTTCCTAAACAACACGTTGTAACTCGAAAAGCTTTGGTGTTGCGTGAATGTCTAAGCATGTAGCCTCAAAGAAGAATGCACAGGAGAGTTTTCTCTCGAAAGAATATGCAAGAATACCACGTTATAAGGAAATACAGTGTTGCAGAGTAAAGGCAAATATGTACGTAATGGAAACATTTAAACTTTATGAGAAGAAATAACGCATCGTAGAAAAATTACCTTGTTTCTCCTGAACAACACGTTGTAACTCGAAAAGATTTGGTGTGGCGTGTACGTCTAAATGTGTAGCCTCAAAAGAGAACCGACAGGAGTATTTTCTTTCGTCAAAATTTGTCAGAAAACCACGTTTTAAGGAAATCCCGCATCCTGCAAAAATATCTTGTTTTTCCTAAACAACACTTTGTAACTCGAAAAGCTTTGGTGTTGCGTGTATGTCTAAGCGTGTAGCCTCAAAAGAGAACGCAAAGGAGAGTTTTTTCTCAAAAGAATATGTAAGAATACCACGTAATTCGGAAATACAGTGTTGCAGAGTAAAGACAAATACTTACGTCTTGGAAAAACTTTAGGAGAAGAAATAACGCATCGTAAGAAATTAGCTTGTATCTCCTATACAACACGTTGTAACATAAAAAGATTTGGTGTGGCCTGTACGTCTAAACGTGTAGCCTGAAAAGAGAACCCATAGGAGAATTTTCTTTGGTCAAAATTTGTCAGAAAACCATGTATTAAGGAAATCCCGCATAGTGCGACATTATCTTGTTTTTCCTAAACCAAACGTTTTAACTAGAAAAGCTTTCGTGTTGCGTGTATGTCTAAGCGTGTAGCCACAAAAGAGAACACACAGGAGAGTTTTCTCTCGAAAGAATATGTAAGAATACCACGTTATAAGGAAATACATTGTTGCAGAGTAAAGACAAATACGTACTTATTGGAAAAACTTAAACCTTACGAGAAGAAATAAGGCATCTTACAAAATTAGTTTGTATCTCCTAAACAACACATTATAACTCGAAAGATTTGGTGTGGTGTGTATGTCTAAACGTGTAGCCTCAAAAGAGAACCCACAGGAAAATTTTCTTTCGTCAAAATTTGTCAGAAAACCACGTTTTAAGGAAATCCCGCATTCTGCGAAATTATCTTGTTTTTCTTAAACAAAATGTTTTACCTCGAAAAGCTTTGGTGTTGCGTGTATGTCTAAGCGTGTAGCCTCAAAAGAGAACGCACAGGAGAGTTTTCTCTCGAAAGAATATGTAAGAATACCACGTTATAAGGAAATACAGTGTTGCAGAGTAAAGACAAATACGTACTTATTGGAAAAACTTAAACTTAAGAGAAGAAATAACGCATCGTACAAAATTAGCTTGTATCTCCTAAACAACACGTTGTAACTTAAAATGATTTGGTGTGGCCTGTACGTCTAAACGTGTAGCCTCAAAAGAGAACCCATAGGAGAATTTTCTTTGGTCAAAATTTGTCAGAAAACCACGTATTAAGGAAATTCCGCATCGTGCGAAATTATCTTGTTTTTCCTAAACAAAACGTTTTAACTCGAAAAGCTTTGGTGTTGCGTGTATGTCTAAGCCTGTAACCTCAAAGGAGAATGCCCAGGAGAGTTTTCTCTCGAAAGAATATGTAAGAAAACCACGTTATAAGGAAATACAGTGTTGCAGAGTAAAGACAAATACGTACTTATTGGAAAAACTTAAACTTTACGAGAAGAAATAAGGCATCTTACAAAATTAGTTTGTATCTCCTAAACAACATGTTATAACTTGAAAAGATTTGGTGTGGCTTGTACGTCTAAACGTGTAGCCTCAAAAGAGTACCCACAGGAGAGTTTTATTTTGTCAAAATTTGTCAGAAAACCACGTTTTAAGGAAATCCCGCATCGTGCGAAATTATCTTGTTTTTCCTAAACAACACGTTGTAACTCGAAAAGCTTTGGTGTTGCGTGAATGTCTAAGCATGTAGCCTCAAAGGAGAATGCACAGGAGAGTTTTCTCTCGAAAGAATATGCAAGAATACCACGTTATAAGGAAATACAGTGTTGCAGAGTAAAGGCAAATATGTACGTAATGGAAACATTTAAACTTTATGAGAAGAAATAACGCATCGTAGAAAAATTACCTTGTTTCTCCTAAACAACACGTTGTAACTCGAAAAGATTTGGTGTGGCGTGTACGTCTAAATGTGTAGCCTCAAAAGAGAACCGACAGGAGTATTTTCTTTCGTCAAAATTTGTCAGAAAACCACGTTTTAAGGAAATACCGCATCGTGCAAAAATATCTTGTTTTTCCTAAACAACACGTTGTAACTCGAAAAGCTTTGGTGTTGCGTGTATGTCTAAGCGTGTAGCCTCAAAAGAGAACGCAAAGGAGAGTTTTTTCTCGAAAGAATATGTAAGAATACCACGTTATTAGGAAATACAGTGTTGCAGAGTAAAGACAAATACTTACGTCTTGGAAAAACTTTAGGAGAAGAAATAACGCATCGTAAGAAATTAGCTTGTATCTCCTATACAACACGTTGTAACATAAAAAGATTTGGTGTGGCCTGTACGTCTAAACGTGTAGCCTGAAAAGAGAACCCATAGGAGAATTTTCTTTGGTCAAAATTTGTCAGAAAACCATGTATTAAGGAAATCCCGCATAGTGCGACATTATCTTGTTTTTCCTAAACCAAACGTTTTAACTCGAAAAGCTTTCGTGTTGCGTGTATGTCTAAGCGTGTAGCCTCAAAAGAGAACATACAGGAGAGTTTTCTCTCGAAAGAATATGTAAGAATACCACGTTATAAGGAAATACAGTGTTGCAGAGTAAAGACAAATACGTACTTATTGGAAAAACTTAAACCTTACGAGAAGAAATAAGGCATCTTACAAAATTAGTTTGTATCTCCTAAACAACACATTATAACTCGAAAAGATTTGGTGTGGTGTGTACGTCTAAACGTGTAGCCTCAAAAGAGAACCCACAGGAAAATTTTCTTTCGTCAAAATTTGTCAGAAAACCACGTTTTAAGGAAATCCCGCATTCTGCGAAATTATCTTGTTTTTCTTAAACAAAACGTTTTAACTCGAAAAGCTTTGGTGTTGCGTGTATGTCTAAGCGTGTAGCCTCAAAAGAGAACGCACAGGAGAGGTTTCTCTCGAAAGAATATGTAAGAATACCACGTTATAAGGAAATACAGTGTTGCAGAGTAAAGACAAATACGTACTTATTGGAAAAACTTAAACTTAAGAGAAGAAATAACGCATCGTACAAAATTAGCTTGTATCTCCTAAACAACACGTTGTAACTTAAAATGATTTGGTGTGGCCTGTACGTCTAAACGTGTAGCCTCAAAAGAGAACCCATAGGAGAATTTTCTTTGGTCAAAATTTGTCAGAAAACCACGTATTAAGGAAATTCCGCATCGTGCGAAATTATCTTGTTTTTCCTAAACAAAACGTTTTAACTCGAAAAGCTTTGGTGTTGCGTGTATGTCTAAGCCTGTAACCTCAAAGGAGAATGCCCAGGAGAGTTTTCTCTCGAAAGAATATGTAAGAAAACCACGTTATAAGGAAATACAGTGTTGCAGAGTAAAGACAAATACGTACTTATTGGAAAAACTTAAACTTTACGAGAAGAAATAAGGCATCTTACAAAATTAGTTTGTATCTCCTAAACAACACGTTATAACTTGAAAAGATTTGGTGTGGCTTGTACGTCTAAACGTGTAGCCTCAAAAGAGTACCCACAGGAGAGATTTATTTCGTCAAAATTTGTCAGAAAACCACGTTTTAAGGAAATCCCGCATCGTGCGAAATTATCTTGTTTTTCCTAAACAACACGTTGTAACTCGAAAAGCTTTGGTGTTGCGTGAATGTCTAAGCATGTAGCCTCAAAGGAGAATGCACAGGAGAGTTTTCTCTCGAAAGAATATGCAAGAATACCACGTTATAAGGAAATACAGTGTTGCAGAGTAAAGGCAAATATGTACGTAATGGAAACACTTAAACTTTATGAGAAGAAATAACGCATCGTAGAAAAATTACCTTGTTTCTCCTAAACAACACGTTGTAACTCGAAAAGATTTGGTGTGGCGTGTACGTCTAAATGTGTAGCCTCAAAAGAGAACCGACAGGAATATTTTCTTTCGTCAAAATTTGTCAGAAAACCACGTTTTAAGGAAATCCCGCATCGTGCAAAAATATCTTGTTTTTCCTAAACAACACGTTGTAACTCGAAAAGCTTTGGTGTTGCGTGTATGTCTAAGCGTGTAGCCTCAAAAGAGAACGCAAAGGAGAGTTTTTTCTCGAAAAAATATGTAAGAATACCACGTTATTAGGAAATACAGTGTTGCAGAGTAAAGACAAATACTTACGTCTTGGAAAAACTTTAGGAGAAGAAATAACGCATCGTAAGAAATTAGCTTGTATCTCCTATACAACACGTTGTAACATAAAAAGATTTGGTGTGGCCTGTACGTCTAAACGTGTAGCCTGAAAAGAGAACCCATAGGAGAATTTTCTTTGGTCAAAATTTGTCAGAAAACCATGTATTAAGGAAATCCCGCATAGTGCGACATTATCTTGTTTTTCCTAAACCAAACGTTTTAACTCGAAAAGCTTTCGTGTTGCGTGTATGTCTAAGCGTGTAGCCTCAAAAGAGAACACACAGGAGAGTTTTCTCTCGAAAGAATATGTAAGAATACCACGTTATAAGGAAATACAGTGTTGCAGAGTAAAGACAAATACGTACTTATTGGAAAAACTTAAACCTTACGAGAAGAAATAAGGCATCTTACAAAATTAGTTTGTATCTCCTAAACAACACATTATAACTCGAAAAGATTTGGTGTGATGTGTATGTCTAAACGTGTAGCCTCAAAAGAGAACCCACAGGAAAATTTTCTTTCGTCAAAATTTGTCAGAAAACCACGTTTTAAGGAAATCCCGCATTCTGCGAAATTATCTTGTTTTTCTTAAACAAAACGTTTTAACTCGAAAAGCTTTGGTGTTGCGTGTATGTCTAAGCGTGTAGCCTCAATAGAGAACACACAGGAGAGGTTTCTCTCGAAAGAATATGTAAGAATACCACGTTATAAGGAAATACAGTGTTGCAGAGTAAAGACAAATACGTACTTATTGGAAAAACTTAAACTTAAGAGAAGAAATAACGCATCGTACAAAATTAGCTTGTATCTCCTAAACAACACGTTGTAACTTAAAATGATTTGGTGTGGCCTGTACGTCTAAACGTGTAGCCTCAAAAGAGAACCCATAGGAGAATTTTCTTTGGTCAAAATTTGTCAGAAAACCACGTATTAAGGAAATTCCGCATCGTGCGAAATTATCTTGTTTTTCCTAAACAAAACGTTTTAACTCGAAAAGCTTTGGTGTTGCGTGTATGTCTAAGCGTGTAGCCTCAAAAGAGAACGCACAGGAGAGGTTTCTCTCGAAAGAATATGTAAGAATACCACGTTATAAGGAAATACAGTGTTGCAGAGTAAAGACAAATACGTACTTATTGGAAAAACTTAAACTTAAGAGAAGAAATAACGCATCGTACAAAATTAGCTTGTATCTCCTAAACAACACGTTGTAACTTAAAATGATTTGGTGTGGCCTGTACGTCTAAACGTGTAGCCTCAAAAGAGAACCCATAGGAGAATTTTCTTTGGTCAAAATTTGTCAGAAAACCACGTATTAAGGAAATTCCGCATCGTGCGAAATTATCTTGTTTTTCCTAAACAAAACGTTTTAACTCGAAAAGCTTTGGTGTTGCGTGTATGTCTAAGCCTGTAACCTCAAAGGAGAATGCCCAGGAGAGTTTTCTCTCGAAAGAATATGTAAGAAAACCACGTTATAAGGAAATACAGTGTTGCAGAGTAAAGACAAATACGTACTTATTGGAAAAACTTAAACTTTACGAGAAGAAATAAGGCATCTTACAAAATTAGTTTGTATCTCCTAAACAACACGTTATAACTTGAAAAGATTTGGTGTGGCTTGTACGTCTAAACGTGTAGCCTCAAAAGAGTACCCACAGGAGAGATTTATTTCGTCAAAATTTGTCAGAAAACCACGTTTTAAGGAAATCCCGCATCGTGCGAAATTATCTTGTTTTTCCTAAACAACACGTTGTAACTCGAAAAGCTTTGGTGTTGCGTGAATGTCTAAGCATGTAGCCTCAATGGAGAATGCACAGGAGAGTTTTCTCTCGAAAGAATATGCAAGAATACCACGTTATAAGGAAATACAGTGTTGCAGAGTAAAGGCAAATATGTACGTAATGGAAACATTTAAACTTTATGAGAAGAAATAACGCATCGTAGAAAAATTACCTTGTTTCTCCTAAACAACACGTTGTAACTCGAAAAGATTTGGTGTGGCGTGTACGTCTAAATGTGTAGCCTCAAAAGAGAACCGACAGGAGTATTTTCTTTCGTCAAAATTTGTCAGAAAACCACGTTTTAAGGAAATCCCGCATCGTGCAAAAATATCTTGTTTTTCCTAAACAACACGTTGTAACTCGAAAAGCTTTGGTGTTGCGTGTATGTCTAAGCGTGTAGCCTCAAAAGAGAACGCAAAGGAGAGTTTTTTCTCGAAAGAATATGTAAGAATACCACGTTATTAGGAAATACAGTGTTGCAGAGTAAAGACAAATACTTACGTCTTGGAAAAACTTTAGGAGAAGAAATAACGCATCGTAAGAAATTAGCTTGTATCTCCTATACAACACGTTGTAACATAAAAAGATTTGGTGTGGCCTGTACGTCTAAACGTGTAGCCTGAAAAGAGAACCCATAGGAGAATTTTCTTTGGTCAAAATTTGTCAGAAAACCATGTATTAAGGAAATCCCGCATAGTGCGACATTATCTTGTTTTTCCTAAACCAAACGTTTTAACTCGAAAAGCTTTCGTGTTGCATGTATGTCTAAGCGTGTAGCCTCAAAAGAGAACACACAGGAGAGTTTTCTCTCGAAAGAATATGTAAGAATACCACGTTATAAGGAAATACAGTGTTGCAGAGTAAAGACAAATACGTACTTATTGGAAAAACTTAAACCTTACGAGAAGAAATAAGGCATCTTACAAAATTAGTTTGTATCTCCTAAACAACACATTATAACTCGAAAAGATTTGGTGTGGTGTGTATGTCTAAACGTGTAGCCTCAAAAGAGAACCCACAGGAAAATTTTCTTTCGTCAAAATTTGTCAGAAAACCACGTTTTAAGGAAATCCCGCATTCTGCGAAATTATCTTGTTTTTCTTAAAGAAAACGTTTTAACTCGATAAGCTTTGGTGTTGCGTGTATGTCTAAGCGTGTAGCCTCAAAAGAGAACGCACAGGAGAGGTTTCTCTCGAAAGAATATGTAAGAATACCACGTTATAAGGAAATACAGTGTTGCAGAGTAAAGACAAATACGTACTTATTGGAAAAACTTAAACTTAAGAGAAGAAATAACGCATCGTACAAAATTAGCTTGTATCTCCTAAACAACACGTTGTAACTTAAAATGATTTGGTGTGGCCTGTACGTCTAAACGTGTAGCCTCAAAAGAGAACCCATAGGAGAATTTTCTTTGGTCAAAATTTGTCAGAAAACCACGTATTAAGGAAATTCCGCATCGTGCGAAATTATCTTGTTTTTCCTAAACAAAACGTTTTAACTCGAAAAGCTTTGGTGTTGCGTGTATGTCTAAGCCTGTAACCTCAAAGGAGAATGCCCAGGAGAGTTTTCTCTCGAAAGAATATGTAAGAAAACCACGTTATAAGGAAATACAGTGTTGCAGAGTAAAGACAAATACGTACTTATTGGAAAAACTTAAACTTTACGAGAAGAAATAAGGCATCTTACAAAATTAGTTTGTATCTCCTAAACAACACGTTATAACTTGAAAAGATTTGGTGTGGCTTGTACGTCTAAACGTGTAGCCTCAAAAGAGTACCCACAGGAGAGATTTATTTCGTCAAAATTTGTCAGAAAACCACGTTTTAAGGAAATCCCGCATCGTGCGAAATTATCTTGTTTTTCCTAAACAACACGTTGTAACTCGAAAAGCTTTGGTGTTGCGTGAATGTCTAAGCATGTAGCCTCAAAGGAGAATGCACAGGAGAGTTTTCTCTCGAAAGAATATGCAAGAATACCACGTTATAAGGAAATACAGTGTTGCAGAGTAAAGGCAAATATGTACATAATGGAAACACTTAAACTTTATGAGAAGAAATAACGCATCGTAGAAAAATTACCTTGTTTCTCCTAAACAACACATTGTAACCCGAAAAGATTTGGTGGGGCGTGTACGTCTAAATGTGTAGCCTCAAAAGAGAACCGACAGGAGTATTTTCTTTCGTCAAAATTTGTCAGAAAACCACGTTTTAAGGAAATCCCGCATCGTGCAAAAATATCTTGTTTTTCCTAAACAACACGTTGTAACTCGAAAAGCTTTGGTGTTGCGTGTATGTCTAAGCGTGTAGCCTCAAAAGAGAACGCAAAGGAGAGTTTTTTCTCGAAAGAATATGTAAGAATACCACGTTATTAGGAAATACAGTGTTGCAGAGTAAAGACAAATACTTACGTCTTGGAAAAACTTTAGGAGAAGAAATAACGCATCGTAAGAAATTAGCTTGTATCTCCTATACAACACGTTGTAACATAAAAAGATTTGGTGTGGCCTGTACGTCTAAACGTGTAGCCTGAAAAGAGAACCCATAGGAGAATTTTCTTTGGTCAAAATTTGTCAGAAAACCATGTATTAAGGAAATCCCGCATAGTGCGACATTATCTTGTTTTTCCTAAACCAAACGTTTTAACTCGAAAAGCTTTCGTGTTGCATGTATGTCTAAGCGTGTAGCCTCAAAAGAGAACACACAGGAGAGTTTTCTCTCGAAAGAATATGTAAGAATACCACGTTATAAGGAAATACAGTGTTGCAGAGTAAAGACAAATACGTACTTATTGGAAAAACTTAAACCTTACGAGAAGAAATAAGGCATCTTAGAAAATTAGTTTGTATCTCCTAAACAACACATTATAACTCGAAAAGATTTGGTGTGGTGTGTATGTCTAAACGTGTAGCCTCAAAAGAGAACCCACAGGAAAATTTTCTTTCGTCAAAATTTGTCAGAAAACCACGTTTTAAGGAAATCCCGCATTCTGCGAAATTATCTTGTTTTTCTTAAACAAAACGTTTTAACTCGAAAAGCTTTGGTGTTGCGTGTATGTCTAAGCGTGTAGCCTCAAAAGAGAACGCACAGGAGAGGTTTCTCTCGAAAGAATATGTAAGAATACCACGTTATAAGGAAATACAGTGTTGCAGAGTAAAGACAAATACGTACTTATTGGAAAAACTTAAACTTAAGAGAAGAAATAACGCATCGTACAAAATTAGCTTGTATCTCCTAAACAACACGTTGTAACTTAAAATGATTTGGTGTGGCCTGTACGTCTAAACGTGTAGCCTCAAAAGAGAACCCATAGGAAAATTTTCTTTGGTCAAAATTTGTCAGAAAACCACGTATTAAGGAAATTCCGCATCGTGCGAAATTATCTTGTTTTTCCTAAACAAAACGTTTTAACTCGAAAAGCTTTGGTGTTGCGTGTATGTCTAAGCCTGTAACCTCAAAGGAGAATGCCCAGGAGAGTTTTCTCTCGAAAGAATATGTAAGAAAACCACGTTATAAGGAAATACAGTGTTGCAGAGTAAAGACAAATACGTACTTATTGGAAAAACTTAAACTTTACGAGAAGAAATAAGGCATCTTACAAAATTAGTTTGTATCTCCTAAACAACACGTTATAACTTGAAAAGATTTGGTGTGGCTTGTACGTCTAAACGTGTAGCCTCAAAAGAGTACCCACAGGAGAGATTTATTTCGTCAAAATTTGTCAGAAAACCACGTTTTAAGGAAATCCCGCATCGTGCGAAATTATCTTGTTTTTCCTAAACAACACGTTGTAACTCGAAAAGCTTTGGTGTTGCGTGAATGTCTAAGCATGTAGCCTCAAAGGAGAATGCACAGGAGAGTTTTCTCTCGAAAGAATATGCAAGAATACCACGTTATAAGGAAATACAGTGTTGCAGAGTAAAGGCAAATATGTACCTAATGGAAACATTTAAACTTTATGAGAAGAAATAACGCATCGTAGAAAAATTACCTTGTTTCTCCTAAACAACACGTTGTAACTCGAAAAGATTTGGTGTGGCGTGTACGTCTAAATGTGTAGCCTCAAAAGAGAACCGACAGGAGTATTTTCTTTCGTCAAAATTTGTCAGAAAACCACGTTTTATGGAAATCCCGCATCGTGCAAAAATATCTTGTTTTTCCTAAACAACACGTTGTAACTCGAAAAGCTTTGGTGTTGCGTGTATGTCTAAGCGTGTAGCCTCAAAAGAGAACGCAAAGGAGAGTTTTTTCTCGAAAGAATATGTAAGAATACCACGTTATTAGGAAATACAGTGTTGCAGAGTAAAGACAAATACTTACGTCTTGGAAAAACTTTAGGAGAAGAAATAACGCATCGTAAGAAATTAGCTTGTATCTCCTATACAACACGTTGTAACATAAAAAGATTTGGTGTGGCCTGTACGTCTAAACGTGTAGCCTGAAAAGAGAACCCATAGGAGAATTTTCTTTGGTCAAAATTTGTCAGAAAACCATGTATTAAGGAAATCCCGCATAGTGCGACATTATCTTGTTTTTCCTAAACCAAACGTTTTAACTCGAAAAGCTTTCGTGTTGCGTGTATGTCTAAGCGTGTAGCCTCAAAAGAGAACACACAGGAGAGTTTTCTCTCGAAAGAATATGTAAGAATACCACGTTATAAGGAAATACAGTGTTGCAGAGTAAAGACAAATACGTACTTATTGGAAAAACTTAAACCTTACGAGAAGAAATAAGGCATCTTACAAAATTAGTTTGTATCTCCTAAACAACACATTATAACTCGAAAAGATTTGGTGTGGTGTGTATGTCTAAACGTGTAGCCTCAAAAGAGAACCCACAGGAAAATTTTCTTTCGTCAAAATTTGTCAGAAAACCACGTTTTAAGGAAATCCCGCATTCTGCGAAATTATCTTGTTTTTCTTAAACAAAACGTTTTAACTCGAAAAGCTTTGGTGTTGCGTGTATGTCTAAGCGTGTAGCCTCAAAAGAGAACGCACAGGAGAGGTTTCTCTCGAAAGAATATGTAAGAATACCACGTTATAAGGAAATACAGTGTTGCAGAGTAAAGACAAATACGTACTTATTGGAAAAACTTAAACTTAAGAGAAGAAATAACGCATCGTACAAAATTAGCTTGTATCTCCTAAACAACACGTTGTAACTTAAAATGATTTGGTGTGGCCTGTACGTCTAAACGTGTAGCCTCAAAAGAGAACCCATAGGAGAATTTTCTTTGGTCAAAATTTGTCAGAAAACCACGTATTAAGGAAATTCCGCATCGTGCGAAATTATCTTGTTTTTCCTAAACAAAACGTTTTAACTCGAAAAGCTTTGGTGTTGCGTGTATGTCTAAGCCTGTAACCTCAAAGGAGAATGCCCAGGAGAGTTTTCTCTCGAAAGAATATGTAAGAAAACCACGTTATAAGGAAATACAGTGTTGCAGAGTAAAGACAAATACGTACTTATTGGAAAAACTTAAACTTTACGAGAAGAAATAAGGCATCTTACAAAATTAGTTTGTATCTCCTAAACAACACGTTATAACTTGAAAAGATTTGGTGTGGCTTGTACGTCTAAACGTGTAGCCTCAAAAGAGTACCCACAGGAGAGATTTATTTCGTCAAAATTTGTCAGAAAACCACGTTTTAAGGAAATCCCGCATCGTGCGAAATTATCTTGTTTTTCCTAAACAACACGTTGTAACTCGAAAAGCTTTGGTGTTGCGTGAATGTCTAAGCATGTAGCCTCAAAGGAGAATGCACAGGAGAGTTTTCTCTCGAAAGAATATGCAAGAATACCACGTTATAAGGAAATACAGTGTTGCAGAGTAAAGGCAAATATGTACGTAATGGAAACACTTAAACTTTATGAGAAGAAATAACGCATCGTAGAAAAATTACCTTGTTTCTCCTAAACAACACGTTGTAACTCGAAAAGATTTGGTGTGGCGTGTACGTCTAAATGTGTAGCCTCAAAAGAGATCCGACAGGAATATTTTCTTTCGTCAAAATTTGTCAGAAAACCACGTTTTAAGGAAATCCCGCATCGTGCAAAAATATCTTGTTTTTCCTAAACAACACGTTGTAACTCGAAAAGCTTTGGTGTTGCGTGTATGTCTAAGCGTGTAGCCTCAAAAGAGAACGCAAAGGAGAGTTTTTTCTCGAAAAAATATGTAAGAATACCACGTTATTAGGAAATACAGTGTTGCAGAGTAAAGACAAATACTTACGTCTTGGAAAAACTTTAGGAGAAGAAATAACGCATCGTAAGAAATTAGCTTGTATCTCCTATACAACACGTTGTAACATAAAAAGATTTGGTGTGGCCTGTACGTCTAAACGTGTAGCCTGAAAAGAGAACCCATAGGAGAATTTTCTTTGGTCAAAATTTGTCAGAAAACCATGTATTAAGGAAATCCCGCATAGTGCGACATTATCTTGTTTTTCCTAAACCAAACGTTTTAACTCGAAAAGCTTTCGTGTTGCGTGTATGTCTAAGCGTGTAGCCTCAAAAGAGAACACACAGGAGAGTTTTCTCTCGAAAGAATATGTAAGAATACCACGTTATAAGGAAATACAGTGTTGCAGAGTAAAGACAAATACGTACTTATTGGAAAAACTTAAACCTTACGAGAAGAAATAAGGCATCTTAGAAAATTAGTTTGTATCTCCTAAACAACACATTATAACTCGAAAAGATTTGGTGTGATGTGTATGTCTAAACGTGTAGCCTCAAAAGAGAACCCACAGGAAAATTTTCTTTCGTCAAAATTTGTCAGAAAACCACGTTTTAAGGAAATCCCGCATTCTGCGAAATTATCTTGTTTTTCTTAAACAAAACGTTTTAACTCGAAAAGCTTTGGTGTTGCGTCTATGTCTAAGCGTGTAGCCTCAATAGAGAACACACAGGAGAGGTTTCTCTCGAAAGAATATGTAAGAATACCACGTTATAAGGAAATACAGTGTTGCAGAGTAAAGACAAATACGTACTTATTGGAAAAACTTAAACTTAAGAGAAGAAATAACGCATCGTACAAAATTAGCTTGTATCTCCTAAACAACACGTTGTAACTTAAAATGATTTGGTGTGGCCTGTACGTCTAAACGTGTAGCCTCAAAAGAGAACCCATAGGAGAATTTTCTTTGGTCAAAATTTGTCAGAAAACCACGTATTAAGGAAATTCCGCATCGTGCGAAATTATCTTGTTTTTCCTAAACAAAACGTTTTAACTCGAAAAGCTTTGGTGTTGCGTGTATGTCTAAGCGTGTAGCCTCAAAAGAGAACGCACAGGAGAGGTTTCTCTCGAAAGAATATGTAAGAATACCACGTTATAAGGAAATACAGTGTTGCAGAGTAAAGACAAATACGTACTTATTGGAAAAACTTAAACTTAAGAGAAGAAATAACGCATCGTACAAAATTAGCTTGTATCTCCTAAACAACACGTTGTAACTTAAAATGATTTGGTGTGGCCTGTACGTCTAAACGTGTAGCCTCAAAAGAGAACCCATAGGAGAATTTTCTTTGGTCAAAATTTGTCAGAAAACCACGTATTAAGGAAATTCCGCATCGTGCGAAATTATCTTGTTTTTCCTAAACAAAACGTTTTAACTCGAAAAGCTTTGGTGTTGCGTGTATGTCTAAGCCTGTAACCTCAAAGGAGAATGCCCAGGAGAGTTTTCTCTCGAAAGAATATGTAAGAAAACCACGTTATAAGGAAATACAGTGTTGCAGAGTAAAGACAAATACGTACTTATTGGAAAAACTTAAACTTTACGAGAAGAAATAAGGCATCTTACAAAATTAGTTTGTATCTCCTAAACAACACGTTATAACTTGAAAAGATTTGGTGTGGCTTGTACGTCTAAACGTGTAGCCTCAAAAGAGTACCCACAGGAGAGATTTATTTCGTCAAAATTTGTCAGAAAACCACGTTTTAAGGAAATCCCGCATCGTGCGAAATTATCTTGTTTTTCCTAAACAACACGTTGTAACTCGAAAAGCTTTGGTGTTGCGTGAATGTCTAAGCATGTAGCCTCAATGGAGAATGCACAGGAGAGTTTTCTCTCGAAAGAATATGCAAGAATACCACGTTATAAGGAAATACAGTGTTGCAGAGTAAAGGCAAATATGTACGTAATGGAAACATTTAAACTTTATGAGAAGAAATAACGCATCGTAGAAAAATTACCTTGTTTCTCCTAAACAACACGTTGTAACTCGAAAAGATTTGGTGTGGCGTGTACGTCTAAATGTGTAGCCTCAAAAGAGAACCGACAGGAGTATTTTCTTTCGTCAAAATTTGTCAGAAAACCACGTTTTAAGGAAATCCCGCATCGTGCAAAAATATCTTGTTTTTCCTAAACAACACGTTGTAACTCGAAAAGCTTTGGTGTTGCGTGTATGTCTAAGCGTGTAGCCTCAAAAGAGAACGCAAAGGAGAGTTTTTTCTCGAAAGAATATGTAAGAATACCACGTTATTAGGAAATACAGTGTTGCAGAGTAAAGACAAATACTTACGTCTTGGAAAAACTTTAGGAGAAGAAATAACGCATCGTAAGAAATTAGCTTGTATCTCCTATACAACACGTTGTAACATAAAAAGATTTGGTGTGGCCTGTACGTCTAAACGTGTAGCCTGAAAAGAGAACCCATAGGAGAATTTTCTTTGGTCAAAATTTGTCAGAAAACCATGTATTAAGGAAATCCCGCATAGTGCGACATTATCTTGTTTTTCCTAAACCAAACGTTTTAACTCGAAAAGCTTTCGTGTTGCGTGTATGTCTAAGCGTGTAGCCTCAAAAGAGAACACACAGGAGAGTTTTCTCTCGAAAGAATATGTAAGAATACCACGTTATAAGGAAATACAGTGTTGCAGAGTAAAGACAAATACGTACTTATTGGAAAAACTTAAACCTTACGAGAAGAAATAAGGCATCTTACAAAATTAGTTTGTATCTCCTAAACAACACATTATAACTCGAAAAGATTTGGTGTGGTGTGTATGTCTAAACGTGTAGCCTCAAAAGAGAACCCACAGGAAAATTTTCTTTCGTCAAAATTTGTCAGAAAACCACGTTTTAAGGAAATCCCGCATTCTGCGAAATTATCTTGTTTTTCTTAAACAAAACGTTTTAACTCGAAAAGCTTTGGTGTTGCGTGTATGTCTAAGCGTGTAGCCTCAAAAGAGAACGCACAGGAGAGGTTTCTCTCGAAAGAATATGTAAGAATACCACGTTATAAGGAAATACAGTGTTGCAGAATAAAGACAAATACGTACTTATTGGAAAAACTTAAACTTAAGAGAAGAAATAACGCATCGTACAAAATTAGCTTGTATCTCCTAAACAACACGTTGTAACTTAAAATGATTTGGTGTGGCCTGTACGTCTAAACGTGTAGCCTCAAAAGAGAACCCATAGGAGAATTTTCTTTGGTCAAAATTTGTCAGAAAACCACGTATTAAGGAAATTCCGCATCGTGTGAAATTATCTTGTTTTTCCTAAACAAAACGTTTTAACTCGAAAAGCTTTGGTGTTGCGTGTATGTCTAAGCCTGTAACCTCAAAGGAGAATGCCCAGGAGAGTTTTCTCTCGAAAGAATATGTAAGAAAACCACGTTATAAGGAAATACAGTGTTGCAGAGTAAAGACAAATACGTACTTATTGGAAAAACTTAAACTTTACGAGAAGAAATAAGGCATCTTACAAAATTAGTTTGTATCTCCTAAACAACACGTTATAACTTGAAAAGATTTGGTGTGGCTTGTACGTCTAAACGTGTAGCCTCAAAAGAGTACCCACAGGAGAGATTTATTTCGTCAAAATTTGTCAGAAAACCACGTTTTAAGGAAATCCCGCATCGTGCGAAATTATCTTGTTTTTCCTAAACAACACGTTGTAACTCGAAAAGCTTTGGTGTTGCGTGAATGTCTAAGCATGTAGCCTCAAAGGAGAATGCACAGGAGAGTTTTCTCTCGAAAGAATATGCAAGAATACCACGTTATAAGGAAATACAGTGTTGCAGAGTAAAGGCAAATATGTACATAATGGAAACACTTAAACTTTATGAGAAGAAATAACGCATCGTAGAAAAATTACCTTGTTTCTCCTAAACAACACATTGTAACTCGAAAAGATTTGGTGTGGCGTGTACGTCTAAATGTGTAGCCTCAAAAGAGAACCGACAGGAGTATTTTCTTTCGTCAAAATTTGTCAGAAAACCACGTTTTAAGGAAATCCCGCATCGTGCAAAAATATCTTGTTTTTCCTAAACAACACGTTGTAACTCGAAAAGCTTTGGTGTTGCGTGTATGTCTAAGCGTGTAGCCTCAAAAGAGAACGCAAAGGAGAGTTTTTTCTCGAAAGAATATGTAAGAATACCACGTTATTAGGAAATACAGTGTTGCAGAGTAAAGACAAATACTTACGTCTTGGAAAAACTTTAGGAGAAGAAATAACGCATCGTAAGAAATTAGCTTGTATCTCCTATACAACACGTTGTAACATAAAAAGATTTGGTGTGGCCTGTACGTCTAAACGTGTAGCCTGAAAAGAGAACCCATAGGAGAATTTTCTTTGGTCAAAATTTGTCAGAAAACCATGTATTAAGGAAATCCCGCATAGTGCGACATTATCTTGTTTTTCCTAAACCAAACGTTTTAACTCGAAAAGCTTTCGTGTTGCATGTATGTCTAAGCGTGTAGCCTCAAAAGAGAACACACAGGAGAGTTTTCTCTCGAAAGAATATGTAAGAATACCACGTTATAAGGAAATACAGTGTTGCAGAGTAAAGACAAATACGTACTTATTGGAAAAACTTAAACCTTACGAGAAGAAATAAGGCATCTTACAAAATTAGTTTGTATCTCCTAAACAACACATTATAACTCGAAAAGATTTGGTGTGGTGTGTATGTCTAAACGTGTAGCCTCAAAAGAGAACCCACAGGAAAATTTTCTTTCGTCAAAATTTGTCAGAAAACCACGTTTTAAGGAAATCCCGCATTCTGCGAAATTATCTTGTTTTTCTTAAACAAAACGTTTTAACTCGAAAAGCTTTGGTGTTGCGTGTATGTCTAAGCGTGTAGCCTCAAAAGAGAACGCACAGGAGAGGTTTCTCTCGAAAGAATATGTAAGAATACCACGTTATAAGGAAATACAGTGTTGCAGAGTAAAGACAAATACGTACTTATTGGAAAAACTTAAACTTAAGAGAAGAAATAACGCATCGTACAAAATTAGCTTGTATCTCCTAAACAACACGTTGTAACTTAAAATGATTTGGTGTGGCCTGTACGTCTAAACGTGTAGCCTCAAAAGAGAACCCATAGGAAAATTTTCTTTGGTCAAAATTTGTCAGAAAACCACGTATTAAGGAAATTCCGCATCGTGCGAAATTATCTTGTTTTTCCTAAACAAAACGTTTTAACTCGAAAAGCTTTGGTGTTGCGTGTATGTCTAAGCCTGTAACCTCAAAGGAGAATGCCCAGGAGAGTTTTCTCTCGAAAGAATATGTAAGAAAACCACGTTATAAGGAAATACAGTGTTGCAGAGTAAAGACAAATACGTACTTATTGGAAAAACTTAAACTTTACGAGAAGAAATAAGGCATCTTACAAAATTAGTTTGTATCTCCTAAACAACACGTTATAACTTGAAAAGATTTGGTGTGGCTTGTACGTCTAAACGTGTAGCCTCAAAAGAGTACCCACAGGAGAGATTTATTTCGTCAAAATTTGTCAGAAAACCACGTTTTAAGGAAATCCCGCATCGTGCGAAATTATCTTGTTTTTCCTAAACAACACGTTGTAACTCGAAAAGCTTTGGTGTTGCGTGAATGTCTAAGCATGTAGCCTCAATGGAGAATGCACAGGAGAGTTTTCTCTCGAAAGAATATGCAAGAATACCACGTTATAAGGAAATACAGTGTTGCAGAGTAAAGGCAAATATGTACGTAATGGAAACATTTAAACTTTATGAGAAGAAATAACGCATCGTAGAAAAATTACCTTGTTTCTCCTAAACAACACGTTGTAACTCGAAAAGATTTGGTGTGGCGTGTACGTCTAAATGTGTAGCCTCAAAAGAGAACCGACAGGAGTATTTTCTTTCGTCAAAATTTGTCAGAAAACCACGTTTTAAGGAAATCCCGCATCGTGCAAAAATATCTTGTTTTTCCTAAACAACACGTTGTAACTCGAAAAGCTTTGGTGTTGCGTGTATGTCTAAGCGTGTAGCCTCAAAAGAGAACGCAAAGGAGAGTTTTTTCTCGAAAGAATATGTAAGAATACCACGTTATTAGGAAATACAGTGTTGCAGAGTAAAGACAAATACTTACGTCTTGGAAAAACTTTAGGAGAAGAAATAACGCATCGTAAGAAATTAGCTTGTATCTCCTATACAACACGTTGTAACATAAAAAGATTTGGTGTGGCCTGTACGTCTAAACGTGTAGCCTGAAAAGAGAACCCATAGGAGAATTTTCTTTGGTCAAAATTTGTCAGAAAACCATGTATTAAGGAAATCCCGCATAGTGCGACATTATCTTGTTTTTCCAAAACCAAACGTTTTAACTCGAAAAGCTTTCGTGTTGCATGTATGTCTAAGCGTGTAGCCTCAAAAGAGAACACACAGGAGAGTTTTCTCTCGAAAGAATATGTAAGAATACCACGTTATAAGGAAATACAGTGTTGCAGAGTAAAGACAAATACGTACTTATTGGAAAAACTTAAACCTTACGAGAAGAAATAAGGCATCTTACAAAATTAGTTTGTATCTCCTAAACAACACATTATAACTCGAAAAGATTTGGTGTGGTGTGTATGTCTAAACGTGTAGCCTCAAAAGAGAACCCACAGGAAAATTTTCTTTCGTCAAAATTTGTCAGAAAACCACGTTTTAAGGAAATCCCGCATTCTGCGAAATTATCTTGTTTTTCTTAAACAAAACGTTTTAACTCGAAAAGCTTTGGTGTTGCGTGTATGTCTAAGCGTGTAGCCTCAAAAGAGAACGCACAGGAGAGGTTTCTCTCGAAAGAATATGTAAGAATACCACGTTATAAGGAAATACAGTGTTGCAGAGTAAAGACAAATACGTACTTATTGGAAAAACTTAAACTTAAGAGAAGAAATAACGCATCGTACAAAATTAGCTTGTATCTCCTAAACAACACGTTGTAACTTAAAATGATTTGGTGTGGCCTGTACGACTAAACGTGTAGCCTCAAAAGAGAACCCATAGGAGAATTTTCTTTGGTCAAAATTTGTCAGAAAACCACGTATTAAGGAAATTCCGCATCGTGCGAAATTATCTTGTTTTTCCTAAACAAAACGTTTTAACTCGAAAAGCTTTGGTGTTGCGTGTATGTCTAAGCGTGTAGCCTCAAAAGAGAACGCACAGGAGAGGTTTCTCTCAAAAGAATATGTAAGAATACCACGTTATAAGGAAATACAGTGTTGCAGAGTAAAGACAAATACGTACTTATTGGAAAAACTTAAACTTAAGAGAAGAAATAACGCATCGTACAAAATTAGCTTGTATCTCCTAAACAACACGTTGTAACTTAAAATGATTTGGTGTGGCCTGTACGTCTAAACGTGTAGCCTCAAAAGAGAACCCATAGGAGAATTTTCTTTGGTCAAAATTTGTCAGAAAACCACGTATTAAGGAAATTCCGCATCGTGCGAAATTATCTTGTTTTTCCTAAACAAAACGTTTTAACTCGAAAAGCTTTGGTGTTGCGTGTATGTCTAAGCCTGTAACCTCAAAGGAGAATGCCCAGGAGAGTTTTCTCTCGAAAGAATATGTAAGAAAACCACGTTATAAGGAAATACAGTGTTGCAGAGTAAAGACAAATACGTACTTATTGGAAAAACTTAAACTTTACGAGAAGAAATAAGGCATCTTACAAAATTAGTTTGTATCTCCTAAACAACACGTTATAACTTGAAAAGATTTGGTGTGGCTTGTACGTCTAAACGTGTAGCCTCAAAAGAGTACCCACAGGAGAGATTTATTTCGTCAAAATTTGTCAGAAAACCACGTTTTAAGGAAATCCCGCATCGTGCGAAATTATCTTGTTTTTCCTAAACAACACGTTGTAACTCGAAAAGCTTTGGTGTTGCGTGAATGTCTAAGCATGTAGCCTCAAAGGAGAATGCACAGGAGAGTTTTCTCTCGAAAGAATATGCAAGAATACCACGTTATAAGGAAATACAGTGTTGCAGAGTAAAGGCAAATATGTACGTAATGGAAACATTTAAACTTTATGAGAAGAAATAACGCATCGTAGAAAAATTACCTTGTTTCTCCTAAACAACACGTTGTAACTCGAAAAGATTTGGTGTGGCGTGTACGTCTAAATGTGTAGCCTCAAAAGAGAACCGACAGGAGTATTTTCTTTCGTCAAAATTTGTCAGAAAACCACGTTTTAAGGAAATCCCGCATCGTGCAAAAATATCTTGTTTTTCCTAAACAACACGTTGTAACTCGAAAAGCTTTGGTGTTGCGTGTATGTCTAAGCGTGTAGCCTCAAAAGAGAACGCAAAGGAGAGTTTTTTCTCGAAAGAATATGTAAGAATACCACGTTATTAGGAAATACAGTGTTGCAGAGTAAAGACAAATACTTACGTCTTGGAAAAACTTTAGGAGAAGAAATAACGCATCGTAAGAAATTAGCTTGTATCTCCTATACAACACGTTGTAACATAAAAAGATTTGGTGTGGCCTGTACGTCTAAACGTGTAGCCTGAAAAGAGAACCCATAGGAGAATTTTCTTTGGTCAAAATTTGTCAGAAAACCATGTATTAAGGAAATCCCGCATAGTGCGACATTATCTTGTTTTTCCTAAACCAAACGTTTTAACTCGAAAAGCTTTCGTGTTGCGTGTATGTCTAAGCGTGTAGCCTCAAAAGAGAACACACAGGAGAGTTTTCTCTCGAAAGAATATGTAAGAATACCACGTTATAAGGAAATACAGTGTTGCAGAGTAAAGACAAATACGTACTTATTGGAAAAACTTAAACCTTACGAGAAGAAATAAGGCATCTTACAAAATTAGTTTGTATCTCCTAAACAACACATTATAACTCGAAAAGATTTGGTGTGGTGTGTATGTCTAAACGTGTAGCCTCAAAAGAGAACCCACAGGAAAATTTTCTTTCGTCAAAATTTGTCAGAAAACCACGTTTTAAGGAAATCCCGCATTCTGCGAAATTATCTTGTTTTTCTTAAACAAAACGTTTTAACTCGAAAAGCTTTGGTGTTGCGTGTATGTCTAAGCGTGTAGCCTCAAAAGAGAACGCACAGGAGAGGTTTCTCTCGAAAGAATATGTAAGAATACCACGTTATAAGGAAATACAGTGTTGCAGAGTAAAGACAAATACGTACTTATTGGAAAAACTTAAACTTAAGAGAAGAAATAACGCATCGTACAAAATTAGCTTGTATCTCCTAAACAACACGTTGTAACTTAAAATGATTTGGTGTGGCCTGTACGTCTAAACGTGTAGCCTCAAAAGAGAACCCATAGGAGAATTTTCTTTGGTCAAAATTTGTCAGAAAACCACGTATTAAGGAAATTCCGCATCGTGCGAAATTATCTTGTTTTTCCTAAACAAAACGTTTTAACTCGAAAAGCTTTGGTGTTGCGTGTATGTCTAAGCCTGTAACCTCAAAGGAGAATGCCCAGGAGAGTTTTCTCTCGAAAGAATATGTAAGAAAACCACGTTATAAGGAAATACAGTGTTGCAGAGTAAAGACAAATACGTACTTATTGGAAAAACTTAAACTTTACGAGAAGAAATAAGGCATCTTACAAAATTAGTTTGTATCTCCTAAACAACACGTTATAACTTGAAAAGATTTGGTGTGGCTTGTACGTCTAAACGTGTAGCCTCAAAAGAGTACCCACAGGAGAGATTTATTTCGTCAAAATTTGTCAGAAAACCACGTTTTAAGGAAATCCCGCATCGTGCGAAATTATCTTGTTTTTCCTAAACAACACGTTGTAACTCGAAAAGCTTTGGTGTTGCGTGAATGTCTAAGCATGTAGCCTCAAAGGAGAATGCACAGGAGAGTTTTCTCTCGAAAGAATATGCAAGAATACCACGTTATAAGGAAATACAGTGTTGCAGAGTAAAGGCAAATATGTACATAATGGAAACACTTAAACTTTATGAGAAGAAATAACGCATCGTAGAAAAATTACCTTGTTTCTCCTAAACAACACATTGTAACTCGAAAAGATTTGGTGTGGCGTGTACGTCTAAATGTGTAGCCTCAAAAGAGAACCGACAGGAGTATTTTCTTTCGTCAAAATTTGTCAGAAAACCACGTTTTAAGGAAATCCCGCATCGTGCAAAAATATCTTGTTTTTCCTAAACAACACGTTGTAACTCGAAAAGCTTTGGTGTTGCGTGTATGTCTAAGCGTGTAGCCTCAAAAGAGAACGCAAAGGAGAGTTTTTTCTCGAAAGAATATGTAAGAATACCACGTTATTAGGAAATACAGTGTTGCAGAGTAAAGACAAATACTTACGTCTTGGAAAAACTTTAGGAGAAGAAATAACGCATCGTAAGAAATTAGCTTGTATCTCCTATACAACACGTTGTAACATAAAAAGATTTGGTGTGGCCTGTACGTCTAAACGTGTAGCCTGAAAAGAGAACCCATAGGAGAATTTTCTTTGGTCAAAATTTGTCAGAAAACCATGTATTAAGGAAATCCCGCATAGTGCGACATTATCTTGTTTTTCCTAAACCAAACGTTTTAACTCGAAAAGCTTTCGTGTTGCATGTATGTCTAAGCGTGTAGCCTCAAAAGAGAACACACAGGAGAGTTTTCTCTCGAAAGAATATGTAAGAATACCACGTTATAAGGAAATACAGTGTTGCAGAGTAAAGACAAATACGTACTTATTGGAAAAACTTAAACCTTACGAGAAGAAATAAGGCATCTTACAAAATTAGTTTGTATCTCCTAAACAACACATTATAACTCGAAAAGATTTGGTGTGGTGTGTATGTCTAAACGTGTAGCCTCAAAAGAGAACCCACAGGAAAATTTTCTTTCGTCAAAATTTGTCAGAAAACCACGTTTTAAGGAAATCCCGCATTCTGCGAAATTATCTTGTTTTTCTTAAACAAAACGTTTTAACTCGAAAAGCTTTGGTGTTGCGTGTATGTCTAAGCGTGTAGCCTCAAAAGAGAACGCACAGGAGAGGTTTCTCTCGAAAGAATATGTAAGAATACCACGTTATAAGGAAATACAGTGTTGCAGAGTAAAGACAAATACGTACTTATTGGAAAAACTTAAACTTAAGAGAAGAAATAACGCATCGTACAAAATTAGCTTGTATCTCCTAAACAACACGTTGTAACTTAAAATGATTTGGTGTGGCCTGTACGTCTAAACGTGTAGCCTCAAAAGAGAACCCATAGGAAAATTTTCTTTGGTCAAAATTTGTCAGAAAACCACGTATTAAGGAAATTCCGCATCGTGCGAAATTATCTTGTTTTTCCTAAACAAAACGTTTTAACTCGAAAAGCTTTGGTGTTGCGTGTATGTCTAAGCCTGTAACCTCAAAGGAGAATGCCCAGGAGAGTTTTCTCTCGAAAGAATATGTAAGAAAACCACGTTATAAGGAAATACAGTGTTGCAGAGTAAAGACAAATACGTACTTATTGGAAAAACTTAAACTTTACGAGAAGAAATAAGGCATCTTACAAAATTAGTTTGTATCTCCTAAACAACACGTTATAACTTGAAAAGATTTGGTGTGGCTTGTACGTCTAAACGTGTAGCCTCAAAAGAGTACCCACAGGAGAGATTTATTTCGTCAAAATTTGTCAGAAAACCACGTTTTAAGGAAATCCCGCATCGTGCGAAATTATCTTGTTTTTCCTAAACAACACGTTGTAACTCGAAAAGCTTTGGTGTTGCGTGAATGTCTAAGCATGTAGCCTCAAAGGAGAATGCACAGGAGAGTTTTCTCTCGAAAGAATATGCAAGAATACCACGTTATAAGGAAATACAGTGTTGCAGAGTAAAGGCAAATATGTACGTAATGGAAACATTTAAACTTTATGAGAAGAAATAACGCATCGTAGAAAAATTACCTTGTTTCTCCTAAACAACACGTTGTAACTCGAAAAGATTTGGTGTGGCGTGTACGTCTAAATGTGTAGCCTCAAAAGAGAACCGACAGGAGTATTTTCTTTCGTCAAAATTTGTCAGAAAACCACGTTTTAAGGAAATCCCGCATCGTGCAAAAATATCTTGTTTTTCCTAAACAACACGTTGTAACTCGAAAAGCTTTGGTGTTGCGTGTATGTCTAAGCGTGTAGCCTCAAAAGAGAACGCAAAGGAGAGTTTTTTCTCGAAAGAATATGTAAGAATACCACGTTATTAGGAAATACAGTGTTGCAGAGTAAAGACAAATACTTACGTCTTGGAAAAACTTTAGGAGAAGAAATAACGCATCGTAAGAAATTAGCTTGTATCTCCTATACAACACGTTGTAACATAAAAAGATTTGGTGTGGCCTGTACGTCTAAACGTGTAGCCTGAAAAGAGAACCCATAGGAGAATTTTCTTTGGTCAAAATTTGTCAGAAAACCATGTATTAAGGAAATCCTGCATAGTGCGACATTATCTTGTTTTTCCTAAACCAAACGTTTTAACTCGAAAAGCTTTCGTGTTGCGTGTATGTCTAAGCGTGTAGCCTCAAAAGAGAACACACAGGAGAGTTTTCTCTCGAAAGAATATGTAAGAATACCACGTTATAAGGAAATACAGTGTTGCAGAGTAAAGACAAATACGTACTTATTGGAAAAACTTAAACCTTACGAGAAGAAATAAGGCATCTTACAAAATTAGTTTGTATCTCCTAAACAACACATTATAACTCGAAAAGATTTGGTGTGGTGTGTATGTCTAAACGTGTAGCCTCAAAAGAGAACCCACAGGAAAATTTTCTTTCGTCAAAATTTGTCAGAAAACCACGTTTTAAGGAAATCCCGCATTCTGCGAAATTATCTTGTTTTTCTTAAACAAAACGTTTTAACTCGAAAAGCTTTGGTGTTGCGTGTATGTCTAAGCGTGTAGCCTCAAAAGAGAACGCACAGGAGAGGTTTCTCTCGAAAGAATATGTAAGAATACCACGTTATAAGGAAATACAGTGTTGCAGAGTAAAGACAAATACGTACTTATTGGAAAAACTTAAACTTAAGAGAAGAAATAACGCATCGTACAAAATTAGCTTGTATCTCCTAAACAACACGTTGTAACTTAAAATGATTTGGTGTGGCCTGTACGTCTAAACGTGTAGCCTCAAAAGAGAACCCATAGGAAAATTTTCTTTGGTCAAAATTTGTCAGAAAACCACGTATTAAGGAAATTCCGCATCGTGCGAAATTATCTTGTTTTTCCTAAACAAAACGTTTTAACTCGAAAAGCTTTGGTGTTGCGTGTATGTCTAAGCCTGTAACCTCAAAGGAGAATGCCCAGGAGAGTTTTCTCTCGAAAGAATATGTAAGAAAACCACGTTATAAGGAAATACAGTGTTGCAGAGTAAAGACAAATACGTACTTATTGGAAAAACTTAAACTTTACGAGAAGAAATAAGGCATCTTACAAAATTAGTTTGTATCTCCTAAACAACACGTTATAACTTGAAAAGATTTGGTGTGGCTTGTACGTCTAAACGTGTAGCCTCAAAAGAGTACCCACAGGAGAGATTTATTTCGTCAAAATTTGTCAGAAAACCACGTTTTAAGGAAATCCCGCATCGTGCGAAATTATCTTGTTTTTCCTAAACAACACGTTGTAACTCGAAAAGCTTTGGTGTTGCGTGAATGTCTAAGCATGTAGCCTCAAAGGAGAATGCACAGGAGAGTTTTCTCTCGAAAGAATATGCAAGAATACCACGTTATAAGGAAATACAGTGTTGCAGAGTAAAGGCAAATATGTACGTAATGGAAACATTTAAACTTTATGAGAAGAAATAACGCATCGTAGAAAAATTACCTTGTTTCTCCTAAACAACACGTTGTAACTCGAAAAGATTTGGTGTGGCGTGTACGTCTAAATGTGTAGCCTCAAAAGAGAACCGACAGGAGTATTTTCTTTCGTCAAAATTTGTCAGAAAACCACGTTTTATGGAAATCCCGCATCGTGCAAAAATATCTTGTTTTTCCTAAACAACACGTTGTAACTCGAAAAGCTTTGGTGTTGCGTGTATGTCTAAGCGTGTAGCCTCAAAAGAGAACGCAAAGGAGAGTTTTTTCTCGAAAGAATATGTAAGAATACCACGTTATTAGGAAATACAGTGTTGCAGAGTAAAGACAAATACTTACGTCTTGGAAAAACTTTAGGAGAAGAAATAACGCATCGTAAGAAATTAGCTTGTATCTCCTATACAACACGTTGTAACATAAAAAGATTTGGTGTGGCCTGTACGTCTAAACGTGTAGCCTGAAAAGAGAACCCATAGGAGAATTTTCTTTGGTCAAAATTTGTCAGAAAACCATGTATTAAGGAAATCCCGCATAGTGCGACATTATCTTGTTTTCCTAAACCAAACGTTTTAACTCGAAAAGCTTTCGTGTTGCGTGTATGTCTAAGCGTGTAGCCTCAAAAGAGAACACACAGGAGAGTTTTCTCTCGAAAGAATATGTAAGAATACCACGTTATAAGGAAATACAGTGTTGCAGAGTAAAGACAAATACGTACTTATTGGAAAAACTTAAACCTTACGAGAAGAAATAAGGCATCTTACAAAATTAGTTTGTATCTCCTAAACAACACATTATAACTCGAAAAGATTTGGTGTGGTGTGTATGTCTAAACGTGTAGCCTCAAAAGAGAACCCACAGGAAAATTTTCTTTCGTCAAAATTTGTCAGAAAACCACGTTTTAAGGAAATCCCGCATTCTGCGAAATTATCTTGTTTTTCTTAAACAAAACGTTTTAACTCGAAAAGCTTTGGTGTTGCGTGTATGTCTAAGCGTGTAGCCTCAAAAGAGAACGCACAGGAGAGGTTTCTCTCGAAAGAATATGTAAGAATACCACGTTATAAGGAAATACAGTGTTGCAGAGTAAAGACAAATACGTACTTATTGGAAAAACTTAAACTTAAGAGAAGAAATAACGCATCGTACAAAATTAGCTTGTATCTCCTAAACAACACGTTGTAACTTAAAATGATTTGGTGTGGCCTGTACGTCTAAACGTGTAGCCTCAAAAGAGAACCCATAGGAGAATTTTCTTTGGTCAAAATTTGTCAGAAAACCACGTATTAAGGAAATTCCGCATCGTGCGAAATTATCTTGTTTTTCCTAAACAAAACGTTTTAACTCGAAAAGCTTTGGTGTTGCCTGTATGTCTAAGCGTGTAGCCTCAAAAGAGAACGCACAGGAGAGGTTTCTCTCGAAAGAATATGTAAGAATACCACGTTATAAGGAAATACAGTGTTGCAGAGTAAAGACAAATACGTACTTATTGGAAAAACTTAAACTTAAGAGAAGAAATAACGCATCGTACAAAATTAGCTTGTATCTCCTAAACAACACGTTGTAACTTAAAATGATTTGGTGTGGCCTGTACGTCTAAACGTGTAGCCTCAAAAGAGAACCCATAGGAGAATTTTCTTTGGTCAAAATTTGTCAGAAAACCACGTATTAAGGAAATTCCGCATCGTGCGAAATTATCTTGTTTTTCCTAAACAAAACGTTTTAACTCGAAAAGCTTTGGTGTTGCGTGTATGTCTAAGCCTGTAACCTCAAAGGAGAATGCCCAGGAGAGTTTTCTCTCGAAAGAATATGTAAGAAAACCACGTTATAAGGAAATACAGTGTTGCAGAGTAAAGACAAATACGTACTTATTGGAAAAACTTAAACTTAAGAGAAGAAATAACGCATCGTACAAAATTAGCTTGTATCTCCTAAACAACACGTTGTAACATAAAAAGATTTGGTGTGGCCTGTACGTCTAAATGTGTAGCCTGAAAAGAGAACCCATAGGAGAATTTTCTTTGGTCAAAATTTGTCAGAAAACCATGTATTAAGGAAATCCCGCATAGTGCGACATTATCTTGTTTTTCCTAAACCAAACGTTTTAACTCGAAAAGCTTTCGTGTTGCGTGTATGTCTAAGCGTGTAGCCTCAAAAGAGAACACACAGGAGAGTTTTCTCTCGAAAGAATATGTAAGAATACCACGTTATAAGGAAATACAGTGTTGCAGAGTAAAGACAAATACGTACTTATTGGAAAAACTTAAACCTTACGAGAAGAAATAAGGCATCTTAAAAAATTAGTTTGTATCTCCTAAACAACACATTATAACTCGAAAAGATTTGGTGTTGTGTGTATGTCTAAACGTGTAGCCTCAAAAGAGAACCCACAGGAAAATTTTCTTTCGTCAAAATTTGTCAGAAAACCACGTTTTAAGGAAATCCCGCATTCTGCGAAATTATCTTGTTTTTCTTAAACAAAACGTTTTAACTCTAAAAGCTTTGGTGTTGCGTGTATGTCTAAGCGTGTAGCCTCAAAAGAGAACGCACAGGAGAGGTTTCTCTCGAAAGAATATGTAAGAATACCACGTTATAAGGAAATACAGTGTTGCAGAGTAAAGACAAATACGTACTTATTGGAAAAACTTAAACTTAAGAGAAGAAATAACGCATCGTACAAAATTAGCTTGTATCTCCTAAACAACACGTTGTAACTTAAAAAGATTTGGTGTGGCCTGTACGTCTAAACGTGTAGCCTCAAAAGAGAACCCATAGGAGAATTTTCTTTGGTCAAAATTTGTCAGAAAACCACGTATTAAGGAAATTCCGCATCGTGCGAAATTATCTTGTTTTTCCTAAACAAAACGTTTTAACTCGAAAAGCTTTGGTGTTGCGTGTATGTCTAATCCTGTAACCTCAAAGGAGAATGCCCAGGAGATTTTTCTCTCGAAAGAATATGTAAGAAAACCACGTTATAAGGAAATACAGTGTTGCAGAGTAAAGACAAATACGTACTTATTGGACAAACTTAAACTTTACGAGAAGAAATAAGGCATCTTACAAAATTAGTTTGTATCTCCTAAACAACACGTTATAACTTGAAAAGATTTGGTGTGGTGTGTACTTCTAAACTTGTAGCCTCAAAAGAGAACCCACAAGATAATTTTCTTTCGTCAAAACTTGTCAGAAAACCACGTTTTAAGGAAATACCGTATCTTGCGAAATTATCTTCTTTTTCCTAAACAACACGTTGTAACTCGAAAGCTTTGGTGTTGCGTGTATGTCTAAGCGTGTATCCTCAAAAGAGAATGCACAGGAGAGTTTTCTCTCGAAAGAATATGTAAGGATACCACGTTATAAGGAAATACAGTGTTGCAGAATAAAGACAAATACGTACGTATTGGAAACACTTTATGAGAGAAATAACGCATCTGGCAAAATTAGCTTGTATGTCCTAAACAACTCGTTATAACTCGAAAAGATTTGGTGTGGGGTGCACGTCTAAACGTGTAGCCTCAAAAGAGTACCCACAGGAGAGTTTTATTTCGTCAAAATTTGTCAGAAAACCACGTTTTAAGGAAATCCCGCATCTTGCGAAATTATCTTGTTTTTCCTAAACAACACGTTGTAAATCGAAAAGTTTTGGTGTTGCGTGAATGTCTAAGCATGTAGCCTCAAAGGAGAACGCACAGGAGAGTTTTCTCTCGAAAGAATATGCAAGAATACCACGTTATAAGGAAATACAGTGTTGCAGAGTAAAGGCAAATATGTACGTAATGGAAACACTAAAACTTTATGAGAAGAAATAACGCATCGTAAAAAATTAGCTTGTTTCTCCTAAACAACACGTTGTAACTCGAAATGATTTGGTGTGGCATGTACGTCTAAATGTGTAGCCTCAAAAGAGAACCCACAGAAGTATTTTCTTTCGTCAAAATTTGTCAGAAAACCACGTTTTAAGGAAATCCCGCATCGTGCGAAATTATCTTGTTTTTCCTAAACAACACGTTGTAACTCGAAAAGCTTTGGTGTTGCGTGTATGTCTAAGCGTGTAGCCTCAAAAGAGAAGGCAAGGAGAGTTTTTTCTCGAAAAAATGTGTAAGAATACAACGTTATTAGGAAATACAGTGTTGCAGAGTAAAGACAAATACTTACGTATTGGAAAAAACTTTACGAGAAGAAATAACGCATCGTAAGAAATTAGCTTGTATCTCCTAAACAACACGTTGTAACTTAAAAAGATTTGGTGTGGCATGTACGTCTTAACGTGTAGCCTGAAAAGAGAACCCATAGGAGAATTTTCTTTGGTCAAAATATGTCAGAAAACCACGTATTAAGGAAATCCCGCATAGTGCGAAATTATCTTGTTTTTTCTAAAACAAACGTTTTAACTCGAAAAGCTTTGGTGTTGCGTGTATGTCTAAGCGTGTAGCCTCAAAAGAGAACGCACAGGAGAGTTTTCTCTCGAAAGAATATGTAAGAATACCACGTTATAAGGAAATACAGTGTTGCAGAGTAAAGACAAATACGTACTTATTGGAAACACTTAAATTTTACGAGAAGAAATAAGGCATCGTACAAAATTAGTATGTATCTCCTAAACAACACGATATAACTCGGAAAGATTTGGTGTGGTGTGTATGTCTAAAAATGTAGCCTCAAAAGAGAACCCACAGGAGAATTTTTGTTCGTTAAATTTTGTCAGAAAACCACGTTTTAAGGAAATCCCGCATTGTGCGAAATTATCTTGTTTTTCCTAAACAACACGTTGTAACTCGAAAGGCTTTGGTGCTGCGTGTATGTCTAAGCGTGTAGCCTCAAAAGAGAACGCAAAGGAGAGTTTTTTCTCGAAAGAATATGTAAGAATACCACGTTATTAGGAAATACAGTGTTGCAGAGTAAAGACAAATACTTACGTCTTGAAAAAACTTTACGAGAAGAAATAACGCATCGTAAGAAATTAGCTTGTATCTCCTAAACAACACGTTGTAACTCGAAAAGCTTTGGTGTTGCGTGTATGTGTAAGCGTGTAGCCTCAAAGGAGAACGCAAAGGAGAGTTTTTTCTCGAAAGAATATGTAAGAATACCACGTTATTAGGAAATACAGTGTTGCAGAGTAAAGACAAATACTTATGTATTGGAAAAACTTTACGAGAAGAAATAACGCATCGTACAAAATTAGCTTGTATCTACTAAACAACACGTTGCAACTTAAAAAGATTTGGTGTGGCCTGTACGTCTAAACGTGTAGCCTGAAGAAAGAAGCCATAGGAGAATTTTCTTTGGTCAAAATTTGTCAGAAAACCACGTATTAAGGAAATCCCGCATCGTGCGAAATTATCTTGTTTTTCCTAAACAAAACGTTTTAACTCGAAATGCTTTGGTGTTGCGTGTATGTCTAAGCGTGTAGCCTCAAAAGAGAACGCACAGGAGAGTTTTCTCTCGAAAGTATATGTAAGAATACCACGTTATAAGGAAATACAGTGTTGCAGAGTAAAGACAAATAAGTACTTATTGGAAAAACTTAAACTTTACGAGAAGAAATAACGCATCGTACAAAATTAGCTTGTATCTCCTAAACAACACGTTGTAACTTGAAAAGATTTGGTGTGGCTTGTACGTCTAAACGTGTAGCCTCAAAAGAGTACCCACAGGAGCGTTTTATTTCGTCAAAATTTGTCAGAAAACCACGTTTTAAGGAAATCCCGCATCGTGCGAAATTATCTTGTTTTTCCTAAACAACACATTGTAACTCGAAAAGCTTTGGTGTTGCGTGAATGTCTAAGCATGTAGCCTCAAAGGAGAACGCACAGGAGAGTTTTCTCTCGAAAGAATATGCAAGAATACCACGTTATAAGGAAATACAGTGTTGCAGAGTAAAGGCAAATATGTACGTAATGGAAACACTTAAACTTTATGAGAAGAAATAACGCATCGTAGAAAAATTACCTTGTTTCTCCTAAACAACACGTTGTAACTCGAAAAGATTTGGTGTGGCGTGTACGTCTAAATGTGTAGCCTCAAAAGAGAACCGACAGGAGTATTTTCTTTCATCAAAATTTGTCAGAAAACCACGTTTTAAGGAAATCCCGCATCGTGCAAAAATATCTTGTTTTTCCTAAACAACACGTTGTAACACGAAAAGCTTTTGTTTTGCGTGTATGTCTAAGCGTGTAGCCTCAAAAGAAAACGCAAAGGAGAGTTTTTTCTCAAAGGAATATGTAAGAATACCACGTTATTAGGAAATACAGTGTTGCAGAGTAAAGACAAATACTTACGTCTTGGAAAAACTTTACGAGAAGAAATAACGCATCGTAAGAAATTAGCTTGTATCTCCTAAACAACACGTTGTAACATAAAAAGATTTGGTGTGGCCTGTACGTCTAAACGTGTAGCCTGAAAAGAGAAGCCATAGGGTAATTTTCTTTGGTCAAAATTTGTCAGAAAACCACGTATTAAGCAAATCCCGCATCGTGCGAAATTATCTTGTTTTTCCTAAACAAAACGTTTTAACTCGAAATGCTTTGGTGTTGCGTGTATGTCTAAGCGTGTAGCCTCAAAAGAGAACGCACAGGAGAGTTTTCTCTCGAAAGAATATGTAAGAATACCACGTTATAAGGAAATACAGTGTTGCAGAGTAAAGACAAATACGTACTTATTGGAAAAACTTAAACCTTACGAGAAGAAATAAGGCATCTTACAAAATTAGTTTGTATCTCCTAAACAACACATTATAACTCGAAAAGATTTGGTGTGGTGTGTATGTCTAAGCGTGTAGCCTCAAAAGAGAACGCAAAGGAGAGTTTTTTCTCAAAGGAATATGTAAGAATACCACGTTATTAGGAAATACAGTGTTGCAGAGTAAAGACAAATACTTATGTCTTGGAAAAACTTTACGAGAAGAAATAACGCATCGTAAGAAATTAGCTTGTATCTCCTAAACAACACGTTGTAACATAAAAAGATTTGGTGTGGCCTGTACGTCTAAACGTGTAGCCTGAAAAGAGAACCCATAGGAGAATTTTCTTTGGTCAAAATTTGTCAGAAAACCATGTATTAAAGAAATCCCGCATAGTGCGACATTATCTTGTTTTTCCTAAACCAAACGTGTTAACTCGAAAAGCTTTCGTGTTGCGTGTATGTCTAAGCGTGTAGCCTCAAAAGAGAACACACAGGAGAGTTTTCTCTCGAAAGAATATGTAAGAATACCACGTTATAAGGAAATACAGTGTTGCAGAGTAAAGACAAATACGTACTTATTGGAAAAACTTAAACCTTACGAGAAGAAATAAGGCATCTTACAAAATTAGTTTGTATCTCCTAAACAACACATTATAACTCGATAAGATTTGGTGTGGTGTGTATGTCTAAACGTGTAGCCTCAAAAGAGAACCCACAGAAAAATTTTCTTTTGTCAAAATTTGTCAGAAAACCACGTTTTAAGGAAATCCCGCATTCTGCGAAATTATCTTGTTTTTCTTAAACAAAACGTTTTAACTCGAAAAGCTTTGGTGTTGCGTGTATGTCTAAGCGTGTAGCCTCAAAAGAGAACGCACAGGAAAGTTTTCTCTCGAAAGAATATGTAAGAATACCACGTTATAAGGAAATACAGTGTTGCAGAGTAAAGACAAATAAGTACTTATTGGAAAAACTTAAACTTAAGAGAAGAAATAACGCATCGTACAAAATTAGCTTGTATCTCCTAAACAACACGTTGTAACTTAAAAAGATTTGGTGTGGCCTGTACGTCTAAACGTGTAGCCTCAAAAGAGAACCCATAGGAGAATTTTCTTTGGTCAAAATTTGTCAGAAAACCACGTATTAAGGAAATTCCGCATCGTGCGAAATTATCTTGTTTTTCCTAAACAAAACATTTTAAGTCGAAAAGCTTTGGTGTTGCGTGTATGTCTAAGCCTGTAACCTCAAAGGAGAATGCCCAGGAGAGTTTTCTCTCGAAAGAATATGTAAGAATACCACGTTATAAGGAAATACAGTGTTGCAGAGTAAAGACAAATACGTACTTATTGGAAAAACTTAAACTTTACGAGAAGAAATAAGGCATCTTACAAAATTAGTTTGTATCTCCTAAACAACATGTTATAACTTGAAAAGATTTGGTGTGGTGTGTACGTCTAAACTTGTAGCCTCAAAAGAGGACCCACAGGATAATTTTCTTTCGTCAAAATTTGTCAGAAAACCACGTTTTAAGGAAATCCCGCATCTTGCGAAATTATCTTGTTTTTCCTAAACAACACGTTGTAACTCGAAAGCTTTGGTGTTGCGTGTATGTCTAAGCGTGTAGCCTCAAAAGAGAACGCACAGGAGAGTTTTCTCTCGAAAGAATATGTAAGGATACCATGTTATAAGGAAATACAGTGTTTCAGAGAAAAGACAAATACGTACGTATTGGAAACACTTTATGAGAGAAATAACGCATCTGGCAAAATTAGCTTGTATGTCCTAAACAACTTGTTGTAACTCGAAAAGATTTGGTGTGGGGTGCACGTCTAAACGTGTAGCCTCAAAAGAGTACCCACAGGAGAGTTTTATTTCGTCAAAATTTTTCAGAAAACCACGTTTTAAGGAAAGCCCGCATCTTGCGAAATTATCTTGTTTTTCCTAAACAACACGTTGTAAATCGAAAAGCTTTGGTGTTGTGTGAATGTCTAAGCATGTAGCCTCAAAGGAGAACGCACAGGAGAGTTTTCTCTCGAAAGAAAATGCAATAATACCACGTTATAAGGAAATACAGTGTTGCAGAGTAAAGGCAAATATGTACGTAATGGAAACACTAAAACTTTATGAGAAGAAATAACGCATCGTAAAAAATTAGCTTGTTTCTCCTAAACAACACGTTGTAACTCGAAATGATTTGGTGTGGCATGTACGTCTAAATGTGTAGCCTCAAAAGAGAACCCACAGGAGTATTTTCTTTCGTCAAAATTTGTCAGAAAACCACGTTTTAAGGAAATCCCGCATCGTGCGAAATTATCTTGTTTTTCCTAAACAACACGTTGTAACTCGAAAAGCTTTGGTGTTGCGTGTATGTCTAAGCGTGTAGCCTCAAAAGAGAACGCAAAGGAGAGTTTTTTCTCGAAAGAATGTGTAAGAATACCACGTTATTAGGAAATACAGTGTTGCAGAGTAAAGACAAATACTTATGTATTGGAAAAAACTTTACGAGAAGAAATAACGCATCGTAAGAAATTAGCTTGTATCTCCTAAACAACACGTTGTAACTTAAAAAGATTTGGTGTGGCCTGTACGTCTAAACGTGTAGCCTGAAAAGAGAACCCATAGGAGAATTTTCTTTGGTCAAAATATGTCAGAAAACCACGTATTAAGGAAATCCCGCATAGTGCGAAATTATCTTGTTTTTTCTAAACCAAACGTTTTAACTCGAAAAGCTTTGGTGTTGCGTGTATGTCTAAGCGTGTAGCCTCAAAAGAGAACGCACAGGAGAGTTTTCTCTCGAAAGAATATGTAAGAATACCACGTTATAAGGAAATACAGTGTTGCAGAGTAAAGACAAATACGTACTTATTGGAAACACTTAAACTTTACGAGAAGAAATAAGGCATCGTACAAAATTAGTATGTATCTCCTAAACAACACGATATAACTCGGAAAGATTTGGTGTGGTGTGTATGTCTAAACATGTAGCCTCAAAAGAGAACCCACAGGAGAATTTTTGTTCGTTAAATTTTGTCAGAAAACCACGTTTTAAGGAAATCCCGCATTGTGCGAAATTATCTTGTTTTTCCTAAACAACACATTGTAACTTGAAAAGCTTTGGTGCTGCGTGTATGTCTAAGCGTATAGCCTCAACAGAGAACGCAAAGGAGAGTTTTTTCTCGAAAGAATATGTAAGAATACCACGTTATTAGGAAATACAGTGTTGCAGAGTAAAGACAAATACTTACGTCTTGGAAAAACTTTACGAGAAGAAATAACGCATCGTAAGAAATTAGCTTGTATCTCCTAAACAACACGTTGTAACTCGAAAAGCTTTGGTGTTGCGTGTATGTGTAAGCGTGTAGCCTCAAAGGAGAACGCAAAGGAGAGTTTTTTCTCGAAAGAATATGTAAGAATACCACGTTATTAGGAAATACAGTGTTGCAGAGTAAAGACAAATACTTATGTATTGGAAAAACTTTACGAGAAGAAATAACGCATCATACAAAATTAGCTTGTATCTCCTAAACAACACGTTGTAACTTAAAAAGATTTGGTGTGGCCTGTACGTCTAAACGTGTAGCCTGAAAAGAGAAGTCATAGGAGAATTTTCTTTGGTCAAAATTTGTCAGAAAACCATGTATTAAGGAAATCCCGCATCGTGCGAAATTATCTTGTTTTTCCTAAACAACACGTTGTAACTCGAAAAGCTACACGCAACACCAAAGCTTTTCGAGTTACAACGTGCTGTTTAGGAGATACAAGCTAATTTTGTAAGATGCGTTATTTCACTTCGTAAAGTGTTTCCAATAGGTACGTATTTGTCTTTACTCTGCAACACTGTATTTCCTTATAAGGTGGTATTCTTACATATTCTTTCGAGAGAAAACTCTCCTGAGTGTTCTATTTTGAGGCTACACGCTTAGACATACAGGCAACACCAAAGCTTTTCGAGTTACAACATGTTGTTTAGGAAAAACAAGATAATTTCACACTATGCGGGATTTCCTTAAAACGTGGATTTCTGACAAATTTTGACGAAAGAAAATTCTCCTTGGCTTCTCTTTTGAGGCTACACGTTTAGAAGTACACGTCACACCAAATATTTTTGAGTTACAACGTGTTGTTTAGGAGATACAATCTAATTTTTGCGATGCGCTATTTCTTCTCGTAAAGTGTTTCCAATAAGTACGTATTTGTCTTTACTCTGCAACACTGTATTTCCTTATAACGTAGTATTCTTGCATATTCTTTCGAGAGAAAACTCTCCTGTGCCTTCTCTTTTGAGGCTACACACTTAGACAGACACGCAACACGAAAGCTTTTCGAGTTACGACGTGTTGTTTAGGAAAAACAGGATAATTTCCCACGATGCGGGATTTTCTCCAAACTTGGTTTTCTGACAAATTTTGACGAAAGAAAATTCTCCTGTGGGTTCTCTTTTGAGGCTACACGTTTAGACGTACACGCCACACCAAATCTTTTCGAGTAACAACCTGTTGATTAGGAGATACAAGCTAATTTTGTACGATGCGTTATTTCTTCTCTTAAAGTGTTTCCAATAAGTACGTATTTGTCTTTACTCTGCAACACTGTATTTCCTTTTAACGTGGTATGCTTACATATTCTTTCGATAGATAATTCTCCTGTGCCTACTCTTTTGAGGCTACACGCTTACCCATACACGCAATACCAAAGCTTTTCGAGTTTCGACGTGTTGTTTCGGAAAAACAAGATCGTTTCACACGATGCTGGATTTCCTTAAAACGTGCTTTTCTGAAAAATTTTGACGAGAGAAAATTCTCCTGTGGGTTCTCTTTTGAGGCTACACGTTTAGACGTACACGCCACACCAAAACTTTTCGAGTTAAAACTTGTTGTTTAGGAGATAAAAGCTAATTTTGTAGGATGCTTTATTTCTTCTCGTAAAGTGTTTCCAATACGTATGTATTTGTCTTTACTCTGCAACACTGTATTTTCTTATAACGTGGTATTCTTACATATTCTTTCGAGAGAAAACTCTCCTGTGCCTTCTCTTTTGAGGCTACATGCTTAGACATACAGGCAAAACCAAAGCATTTCGTGTTACAACGTGTTGATAAGGAAAAATAAGATAATTTTGCACGATGCGGGATTTCCTTAAAACGTGGTTTTCTGAAAAAGTTTGACGAAAGAAAATTCTGCTGTTGGTTCTCTTTTGAGGCTACACATTTAGACGTACACGCCACACCAAAACCTTTCGAGTTGCAACGTGTTGTTTAGGAGATACAAGCTAATTTTGTATGATGCTTTATTTCTTCTCGTAAAGTGTTTCCAATACGTACGTATTTGTCTTTATTCTGCAACATTGTATTTTCTTATAACGTGGTATTCTTACATATTCTTTCGAGAGAAAACTCTCCTGTGCCTTCTCTTTTGAGGGTACACGCTTAGGCATACAGGCAAAACCAAAGCATTTCGTGTTACAACATGTTGATTAGGAAAAATAAGATAATTTCTCATGATGCGGGATTTCCATAAAACGTGGTTTTCTGACAAATTTTGAGGGAAGAAAATTCTCCTGTTGGTTCTCTTTTGAGGCTACACGTTTAGACGTACACGACACACCAAATCTTTTCGAGTTACAACGTGTTGTATAGGAGATACAAGCTAATTTTGTTAGAAGCGTTATTTCTTCTCGTAAAGTGTTTCCAATACGTATGTATTTGTCTTTACTCTGCAACACTGTATTTCCTTATAACGTGGTATTCTTACATATTCTTTCGAGCGAAAACTCTCCTGTACCTTCTATTTTGAAGCTACATGCTTAGACATACACGCAACACCGAAGCTTTTCGAGTTACAACGTGTAGTTTAGGAGATACAAGCTAATTTTGTACGATGCGTTATTTCTTCTCATAAAGTGTTTCCAATACGTACGTATTTGTCTTTACTCTGCACCACTGTATTTCCTTATAAGGTGGTATTCTTACATATTCTTTCGATAGAAAACTCTCTTGTGCATTCTCTTTTGAGGCTACAAACTTAGTCATACACGCAACACCAAAGCATTTAGTGTTACAACATGTTGATTAGGAAAAAAAAAGATACTTTCCTTAAAACGTGGTTTTCTGAAAAATTTTGACGAAAGAAAATTCTCCTGTGGGTTCTGTTTTGAGGCTACACGTGTACACGTACACGCCCCACCAAATCCTTTCGAGTTACAACGTGCTGTTTAGGAGATACAAGCTAATTTTGTATGATGCGTTATTTCTTTTCGTAAAGTGTTTCCAATAGAGTACTTATTTGTCTTTGCTCTGAGACACTGTATTTCCTAATAAAGTGGTATTCTTACATATTCTTTCCATAGAAAACTCACCTGTGCGCTCTCCTTTGAGGCTACACGCTTTGACATACATGCAACACCAAAGCTTTTCGCATTACAACATGTTGATTAGGAAAAACAAGATAATTTCGCAGGATGGGGGATTTCCTTAAAACGTGGTTTTCTGACAATTTTGACGAAAGAAAATTCTCCTGTGGGTTCTCTTTATAGGCTACACGTTTAGACGTACACGCCACACCAAATCTTTTCGAGTTACAACGTGTTGTTTAGGAGATACAAGCTAATTTTGTTTTTTTTCGTCAAAATTTGTCAGAAAACCACGTTTTAAGGAAATCCCGCATCGTGCGAAATTAACTTATTTTTCCTAAACAACACGTTTTAACAGGAAAAGCTTTGCTGTTGCGAGTATATCTAAGCATGTAGCCTCAAAAGAGATCGCACATGAGAGTTTTCTCTTGAAAGAATATGTAACAATACCATGTTATAAGGATATACAGTATTGCAGAGTAAAGACAAATACGTATTGGAAACACTTTACTAGAAGAAATAACGCATCTTACAAAATTAGCTTGCATCTCCTAAACAACACGTTGTAACTCGAAAAGATTTGGTGTGGCCTGTACGTTTAAATATGTAGCCTCAAAGGAGAAATCACAGGAGAATTTTCTTTCATCAAAATTTGTCACAAAACCACGTTTTAAGGAAATCCCAAATCGTGCGAAATTATCTTGTTTTTCCTAAACAACACATCGTATCTCGAAAAGCTTTGGTGTTCCGTGTATGTCTAAGCATGTAGCCTCAAAACAGAATGCGCAGGAGATTTTTCTCTCGAAAGAATATGTAAGAATACCACATTATAAGGAAATACAGTGTTGCAGAGTAAAGACAAACATGTACGTATTGGAAAGACTTTACAAGAAGAAATAACGCATCATAAAAATTAGCTTGTATCTCCTAAACTACACGTTGTAACTTGAAAAGATTTGGTGTAGCTTGTATGTCTAAACGTGTAGCCTCAAAAGAGAACCCACAGGAGAATTTTCTTTCGTCAATTTTTTTTCAGAAAACCATGTTTTAAGGAAATCCCGCAACATGCGAAATTATCTTGTTTTTCCTAAACAACACGTTGTAACTCAAAAAGCTTTGGTGTTCTGTCTATGTCTAAGCGTGCAGCCTCAAAAGAGAAGTCACAGGAGAGTTTTCTCTCGAAAGAATATGTAAGAATACCACGTTATATGGAAATACAGTGTTTCAGAGTAAAGACATATAGGTACATGTTGGAAACACTTTATGAGAAGAAATAACGCATCGTAAAAAATTAGCTTGTATCTCCTAAACAACACGTTGTAACTCGAAAAGCTTTGGTGTTGCGTGTATATTTAAGCGTGTAGCTTCAAAAGAGAACACACAGGAGAGTTTTCTCTCGAAAGAATATGTAAGAATACCACATTATTATTAAATACAGTGCTGCAGAGTAAAGACAAATATGTATATATTGGAAACACTTTACGAGAAGAAATAACGCATCGTACAAAATTAGCTTGTAACTCCTAAACAACACGTTTTACTCGAAAATATTTGGTGTGGCATGTACGTCTAAACATGTAGCCTCAAAAGAGAACACACAGGAGAAGTTTCTTTCGTCAAAATTTGTCACAAAACAAAGTTTTGATGAAATCCCGCATCGTGAGAAATTATCTTGTTTTTCCTAATCAACAAGTTGTAACTCGAAAAGCTTTGGTGTTGCGTGTATGTCTAAGCATGTAGCATCAAAAGAGAAGGCACAGGAGAGTTTTCTCTTGAAAGAATACGTAAGAATACCACGTTATAAGGAAATACAGTGTTGCAGAGTAAAGACAAATACGTACCTATTGGAAACACTTAGACTTTACGAGAATAAAAAATGCATCGTAAAAAATTAGCTTGTATCTCATAAACAACACGTTGTAACTCGAAAAGATTTGGTGTGGCGTGTACGTCTAAACGTGTAGCCTCAAAAGAGAACCGACAGGAGAACTTTCTTTCGTCAAAATTTGTCAGAAAACCACGTTATAAGGAAATCCCGCATTGTGCGAAATTATCTTGTTTTTCCTAAACAACACGTTGTAACTCGAAAATCTTTGGTGTTGCGTGTATGTCTAAGCGTGTAGCCTCAAAAGAGAAGGCACAGGAGAGTTTTCTCTCGAAAGAATATGTAAGAATACCACGTTATAAGGAAATACAGTGTTGCAGAGTAAAGACAAATTCTTACGTATTGCAAACACTTTAAGAGAAGAAATAACGCATCTTAAAAAATTAGCTGATATCTCCTAAACAACACGTTGTAACTCGAAAAGATTTCGTGTGGCATGTACGTCTAAACGTGTAGCCTTCAAAAGAGAACCCACAGGAGAATTTTCTTTTGTCAAAATTTGTCTGAAAACCACGTTTTAAGGAAATCCAGCTTCGCGAGAAATTATCTTGTTTTTCCTAAACAACACGTTGTAACCCGAAACGCTTTGGTGTTGCGTGTATGTCTAAGCATGTAGCTTCAAAAGAGAAGGCACAGGAGAGTTTTCTCTCAAAAGAATATGTAAGAATACCACGTTATAAGGAAATACAGTGTTGCAGAGTAAAGAGAAGTACGTATGTACTGGAAACACTTTACGAGAAGAAATAACGCATCTTACAAAATTAGGTTGTATCTCCTAAACAACACGTTGTAACTCGAAAAGATTTGGTGTGGCGTGTATGTCTAAACGTGTAGCCTCAAAAGAGAGCCCACAGGAGAATTTTCTTATGTCAATATTTGTCAGAAAACCACGTTTTAAGGAAATCCCGCATCGGGCGAAATTATCTTGTTTTTCCTAAACAACATGTTGTAACTCGAAAAGCTTTCGTATTGCGTGTATGTCTAAGCGTGTAGCCTCAAAAGAGAAGGCACAGGAGAGTTTTCTCTCAAAAGAATATGTAAGAATAACACGTTATAAGGAAATACAATGTTGTAAAGAAAAGACAAATACGTACATATTGGAAACACTTAAACAATACGAGAAGAAATAATGCATCGTACAAAATTAGTTTGTATCTCCTAAACAGCACGTTGTAACTCGAAAAGATTTGGTGTGGCGTGTACGTCTAAACGTGTAGCCTCAAAGAGAACGCACAGGAAAATTTTCATTCATCAAAATTTGTCAGAAACCACGTTTTAAAGAAATCCCGCATTGTGCGAAATTATCTTATTTTTCCTAAACAACATGTTATAAATCGAAAAGCTTTGGTGTTGCGTGTATGTCTAAGCATGTAGCCTCAAAAGAGAAGGCACAGGAGAGTTTTCTCGAAAGAATATGTAAGAATACCACGTTATAAGGAAATACTGTGTTGCAGAGTAAAGACAAATACGTACATATTGGAAACACTTTACAAGAAGAAATAACCCATCGTACAAAATTAGCTTGTATCTCCTAAACTACACGTTGTAACTCGAAAAGATTTGGTGTGGCGTGTACGTCTAAACGTGTAGCCTCAAATGAGAACCCACTGGAGAATTTTCGTTCTTCAAATATTTTTTTAGAAAACCACGTTTTAAGGAAATCACGCATCGTGTGAAATTATCTTCTTTTTCCTAAACAACAAATTTTAACTCGAAAAGCTTTGTTATTGCGTGTATGTCTAAGCGAGTAGCATCAAAAAAGAAGAGGCACAGGAGAGTATTCTCTCGAAAGAATACATAAGAATACCACATTATAAGGAAATACAGTGTGGCAGAGTAAAGACAAATACATACATAGTGGAAACACTTTACAAGAAGAAATAACGCATCGTACAAAATTAGGTTGTATCTCTTAAACAGCACTTTGTAACTCGAAAAGATTTGGTGTGGCGTGTACATCTAAACGTGTAGCCTCAAAGGAGAACCCACAGGAGAATTTTCTTTCATCAAAATTTGTCAGAAAACCACGTTTAAGGAAATCCCGCATCGTGTGAAATTATCTTGTTTTTCCTAAAGAACACGTTGTAACTAGAAAAGCTTTGGTGTTGCGTGTATGTCTAAGCTTGTAGCCTCAAAAGAGAAGGCAAAGGAGAGTTTTCTCTCAAAGGAATATGTAAGAATACCACGTTATAAGGAAATACAGTGTTGCAAAGTAAAGACAAATACGTACATTTTGGAAACACTTTACGAGAAGAATTAACGCCTCGTACAAAATTAGTTTGTATCTCCTAAACAACACGTTGTAATTCGAAAAGATTTGGAGTGGCTTGTACGTCTAAACGTGTAGCCTCAAAAGAGAACCCACAGGAGAATTTTCTTTCGTCAAAATTTGTCAGAAAACCACGTTTTAAGGAAATCCGGCATCGTGCGAATTTATCTTGTTTTTCCTAATCAACACGTTGTAACACAAAATGCTTTGGTTTTGCGTGTATGTCTAAGCACGTAGCCTCAAAAGAAAAAGCACAGGACAGTTTTCTCTCGAAAGAATATGTAGGAATACCACGTTATAAGGAAATACAGTGTTGCAGAGTAAAGACAAATACGTACCTATTGGAAACACTTAAACTTTACGAGAATAAAAAATGCATCGTAAAAAATTAGCTTGTATCTCATAAACAGCACGTTGTAACTCGAAAAGATTTGGTATGGCGTGTATGTCTAAACGTGTAGCCTCAAAAGAGAACCCACAGGAGAATTTTCTTTCATCAAAATTTGTCAGAAAACCAAGTTTTAAGGAAATCCCGCATCGTGCGAAATTATCTTGTTTTTCCTAAACAACATGTTGTAACTCAAAAGCTTTGGTGTTGCGTGTATGTCTAAGCGTGTAGCCTCAAAAGAGAAGGCACAGGAGAGTTTTCTCACGAAAGAATATGTAAGAATACCACGTTATAAGGAAATACAGTTTTGCAGAATAAAGACAAATACGTACCTATTGGAAACACTTAAAGTTTATGAGAAGAAATAACGCATCTTAAAAAATTAGCTTGTATCTCCTAAACAACACATTGTAACTCGAAAAGACTTGGTGTGGCGTGTACATCTAAACGTGTAGCCTCAAAAGAGAACCTACAGGAGAATTTTCTTTCGTCAAAATTTGTCAGAAAACCACGTTTTAAGGAAATCCCATATCGTGCGAAATTATTTTATTTTTCCTAAACAACATGTTGTAACATGAAAAGCATTGGTCTTGTGAGTATGTCTTAGCATGTAGCCTCAAAGGAGAACGCACAGGAGAGTTTTGTCTCGAAAAAATATGTAAGAATACCACGTTATAAGGTAATCGAATGTTGCAGAGTAAAGACACATACATACTTATTGGAAACACGTTCCGAAAAGAAATAACGCATCGTAAAAATTAGCTTGTATCTCCTAAACAACACGTTGTAACTCGAAAAGATTTGGTGGGGCGTGTACGTCTAAACGTGTAGCCTCAAAAGAGAACCCACAGGATAATTTTCTTTCGTCAAAATTTGTCAGAAAACCATGTTTTAAGGTAATCCCGCATCGTGCGAAATTATCTTGTTTTTCCTAATCAACATGTTGTAACTCGAAAAGCTTTGGTGTTGCGTGTATGTCTAAGCGTGTAGCCTCAAAAGAGAAGGCACAGGAGAGTTTTCTCTCGAAAGAATATGTAAGAATACCACGTTATAAAGAAATACAGTTTTGCAGAGTAAAGACAAATATGTATGCATTGGAGAAACTTTAGGAGTAGAAATAACGCATCGTACAAAATTAGCTTGTATCTCCTAAACAACACGTTGTAACTCGAAAATATTTGGTGTGGCGTGTATGTCTAAACATGTAGCGTCAAAAGAGAACCCACAGGAGAATTTTCATTCGTCAAAATTTGTCAGAAAACCACGTTTTAAGGAAATCCTGCATCGTGAAAAATTATCTTGTTTTGCCTAAACAACACGTTGTAATTCGAAAAACTTTGGTGTTGAGTGTATGTCTAACCGTTTAGCCTCAAAAGAGAAGGTACAGGAGAGTTTTCTCTCGAAAGAATATGTAAGAATACCACGTTATAAGGAAATACAGTGTTGCAGATAAAGACAAATACATACGTATTGGAAACACTTAAACTTTACGAGAAGAAATAACTTATCGTAAAAAATTAGCTTGTATCTCCTAAACAACACGTTGTAACTCGAAAAGATTTGGTGTGGCGTGTAAGTCTAAACGTGTAGCCTCAAAAGAGAACCCACAGGAGAATTTTCTTTGTCAAAATTTGTCAGAAAACCATGTTTTAAGGAAATCCCGCATCTTGCAAAATTATCTTTTTCCTAAACAACTCATCTTAACGCATAAAGCTTTGGTGTTGCGTGTATGTCTAAGCGTGTAGCCTCAAAAGAGAAGGCACAGGAGAGTTTTCTCTCGAAACAATATGTAAGAATACCACGTTATAAGGAAATACAGTGTTGCAGAGTAAAGACAATTACGTACGTATTGGAAACACTTAAACATTAGAGAAGAAATAAAGCATCATACAAAATTAGCTTATATCTCCTAAAGAACACATTGTAACTCGAAATGATTTGGTGTGGCGTTTACAACTAAACATGTAGCCTTAAAAGAGAACCCACAGGAGAATTTTCTTCGTCAAAATTTGTCAGAAAACCATGTTTTAAGGAAATCCCGCATCGTTCGAAAATATCTTGTTTTTTCTAAACAACACATCGTAACTCGAAAAGCTTTGGTGTTGCGTGTATGTCTAGGCGTGTAGCCTCAAAAGAGACGGCAATGGAGAGTTTTCTCTCGAAAGAATATGTAAGAATACCACGTTATAAGGAAATACAGTGTTGCAGAGTAAAGACAAATAAGCACTTATTGGAAACACTTAAACTTTACGAGAAGAAATGATGCATCATACAAAATTAGCTTGTATCTCCTAAACAGCACGTTGTAACTTGAAAAGATTTGGTGTGGCGTGTATATCTAAACGTGTAGCCTCAAAAGAGAACCCACAAGAGAATTTTCTTTCCTCAAAATTTGTCAGAAAACCACGTTTTAAGGAAATCCCGCTTCGTGTGTAATTATCTTGTTTTTCCTAAACAACACATTGTAACTCGAAAAGCTTTGGTGTTGCGTGTAAGTCTTAGCATGTAGCCTCAAAAGAGACGGCAATGGAGAGTTTTCTCTCGAAAGAATATGTAAGAATACCACGTTATAAGGAAATAAAGTGTTGCAGAGTAAAGACAAATAAGTACGTAATGGAAAAACTTAAACTTTATGAGAAATAATAACACATCGTAAAAAAATAGCTTGTATCTCCTAAACAACACGTTGTAACTCGAAAGGATTTGGTGCGGCATATATGACAAAACGTGTAGCCTCAAAAGAGAACACATAGGAGAATTTTCTTTCGTCAATATTTGTCAGAAAACCACATTTTAAGGAAATCCCGCATCGTGCGAAATTATCTTGTTTTTCCTAAACAACACGTTGTAACTTGAAAAGCTTTGGTGTTGCGTGTATTTCTAAGCGTGTAGCATCAAAAGAGAAGGCACAGGAGAGTTTTCTCTCGAAAGGATATGTAAGAATACCACGTTATAAGGAAATACAGTGTTGCAGAGTAAAGACAAATACGTACATATTGGAAACACTTAAACTTTACGAGAAGAAATAACTTATCGTACAAAATTAGCTTGTATCTCCTAAACAACACGTTGTAACTCGAAAAGATTTGGTGTGGCATGTGCGTCTAAACGTGTAGCCTCAAAAGAGAACCCACAGTAGAATTTTCTTTTGTCAAAATTTTTCAGACAACCACATTTTAAGGAAATCCGGCATTGTGCGAAATTATCTATTTTTTCCTAAACAAAACGTCCTGACTCGAAAATCTTTGGTGTTGCGTGTATGTCTAAGCGTGTAGCCTCAAAAGAGAAGGCACAGGAGAGTTTTCTCTCGAAAGAATATGTAAGAATACCATGTTATAAGGAAATACAGTGTTGCAGATTAAAGACAAATGCGTATATATTGGAAACATTTTACGAGAAGAAATAATGCTTCGTACAAGCTTGTATCTCCTAAACAACACGTTTTAACTCAAAATGATTTGGTGTGGCGTGTACGTCTAAACATGTAGCCTCAAAAGAGAACCCACAGGAGAATTTTCTTTCGTCAAAATTTGTTAGAAAACCACATTTTAAGGAAATACTGCATCGTGCGAAATTATCTTGTTTTTCCTAAACAACACTTCGTAACTCGAAAAGCTTTGGTTTTGTGTGTATGTCTAAACATGTAGCCTCAAAGGAGAAGGCACAGGAGAGTTTTCTCTCGAACGAATATGTAAGAATACCACCTTATAAGGATATACAGTGTTGCAGAGAAAAGACAAATACGTACATATTGGAAACACTTAAACTTACGAGAAGAAATAATGCATCGTACAAAATTAGCTTGTACCTCCTAAACAACACGTTGTAACTCGGAAAGATTTGATGTGGCTTGTACGTCTACAAGTGTAGCCTCAAAAAAGAACCCACAGGAGAATATTCTTAGGTCAAAATTTGTCAGAAAACCACGTTTTAAGGAAATCCCGCATCGTGAGAAATTTTCTTGTTTTTCCTAAACAACATATTTTAACTCGATAAGCTTTGTTGTTGCGTGTACGTCTAAGCGTGTAGCCTCAAAAGAGAAGGCACAGGAAAGTTTTCTCTCGAAAGAATATGTAAGAATACCACGTTATAAGGAAATACAGTGTTGCAGATTAAAGACAAAAAGTACATATTGGAAACACTTTACGAGAAGAAATAACGCATCGTACAAAATTAGCTTGTATCTCCAAAACAACACGTATTAACTCGAAAAGATTTGGTGTGGCGTGTACGTCTAAACGTGTAGCCTCAAATGAGAACCCACAGGAGAATTTTCTTTCGTCAAAATTGGTCAGTAAACCACGTTTTAAGGAAATCCCACATCATGCGAAATTATCTTGTTTTTCCTAAACAACACGTCGTAACTCGAAAAGCTTTGGTGTTGCGTGTATGTCTAAGCATGTAGCCTCAAAAGAGAAGGCACAGGAGAGTTTTCTCTCTAAAGAATATGTAAGAATACCACGTTATAAGGAAATACAGTGTTGCAGAGTAAAGACAAATACCTATGTATTGGAAACACTTTAGAAGAAGAAATAATGCATCGTACAAAATTAGCTTGTATCTCCTAAACTACACGTTATAACTCGAAAAGATTTGGTGTGGGGTGTACGTATAAACGTGTAGCCTCAAAAGAGAATCCACAGGAGTATTTTCTTTCGTCAAAATTTTTTCAGAAAACCACGTTTTAAGGAAATCCCGCATCGTGCGAAATTATCTTGTTTTTCCTAAACAACACGTTGTAACTCGAAAAGCTTTGGTGTTGCATGTATGTGTAAGCATGTAGCCACAAAAGGGAATGCACAGGAGAGTTTTCTCTCGAAAGAATATGTAAGAATACCACGTTATAAGGAAATACAGTGTTGCAGAGTAAAGACAAATACATACATATTGGAAACACTTAAACTTTATGAGAAGAAATAATGCATCATACAAAATTAGCTTGTATCTCCTAACAGCACGTTGTAACTCGAAAAGATTTGGTGTGGCGTGTACTTCTAAACGTGTAGCCTCAAAAGAGAACCACACAGGAGAATTTTCTTTCGTCAAAATTGGTCAGTAAACCACGTTTTAAGGAAATCCCACATCATGCGAAATTATCTTGTTTTTCCTAAACAACACGTCGTAACTCGAAAAGCTTTGGTGTTGCGTGTATGTCTAAGCATGTAGCCTCAAAAGAGAAGGCACAGGAGAGTTTTCTCTCTAAAGAATATGTAAGAATACCACGTTATAAGGAAATACAGTGTTGCAGAGTAAAGACAAATACCTACGTATTGGAAACACTTTAGAAGAAGAAATAATGCATCGTACAAAATTAGCTTGTATCTCCTAAACTACACGTTATAACTCGAAAAGATTTGGTGTGGGGTGTACGTATAAATGTGTAGCCTCAAAAGAGAACCTACAGGAGTATTTTCTTTCATCAAAATTTTTTCAGAAAACCACGTTTTAAGGAAATCCCGCATCGTGCGAAATTATCTTGATTTTCCTAAACAACACGTTGTAACTCGAAAAGCTTTGGTGTTGCATGTATGTCTAAGCATGTAGCCACAAAAGGGAATGCACAGGAGAGTTTTCTCTCGAAAGAATATGTAAGAATACCACGTTATAAGGAAATACAGTGTTGCAGAGTAAAGACAAATACATACATATTGGAAATACTTAAACTTTATGAGAAGAAATAATGAATCATACAAAATTAGCTTGTATCTCCTAACAGCACGTTGTAACTCGAAAAGATTTGGTGTGGCGTGTACTTCTAAATGTGTAGCCTCAAAACAGAACCACACAGGAGAATTTTCTTTTGTCAAAATTTGTCTGAAAACCATGTTTTAAGGAAATCCCGCATCGTTGCAAATTACCTTGTTTTTCCTAAACAACACGTTGTCACTCGAAAAGCTTTGGTGTTGCGTGTATGTCTAAGCGTATAGCCTCAAAAGAGAAGGCACAGGAGAGTTTTCTCTCGAAATAATATGTAAGAATACCACGTTATAAGGAATTACAGTGTTGCAGAGTAAAGCAAATACACACGTATTGGAAACACTTTACAAGAAGAAATAACGCATCATACAAAATTAGCTTGTATCTCCTAAACAATACGTTGTAACTCGGAAAGATTTGATGTGGCTTGTACGTCTAAACGTGTGGCCTCAAAGGAGAACCCACAGGATAATATTCTTTAGTCAAAATTAGTCAGAAAACCACGTTTTAAGGAAATCCCGCATCGTGCGAAATTATCTTGGTTTTCCTAAAGAACACGTTGTAACTCGAAAAGCTTTGCTGTTGCGTGAATGTCTAAGCGCGAAGCCTCAAAAGAGAAGGCACAGGAGAGTTTTCTCTTGAAAGAATATGTAAGAATACCAAGTTATAAGGAAATACAGTGTTGCAGAGTAAAGAGAAATACGTAATTATTGGAAACACTTTACAAGAAGAAATAACGCATCGTACAAAATTAGCTTGTTTCTCCTAAGCTACACGTTGTAACTCGAAAAGATTTGGTGTGGCGTGTACATCTAAACGTGTAGCCTCAAAAGAGAACCCACAGGAGAGTTTTCTTTCGTCAAATTTTTTTTCAGAAAACCACGTTTTAAGGAAATCCCGCATCGTGCTAAATTATCTTGTTTTTCGTAAACAACACGTTGTCACTCGAAAAGCTTTGGTGTTGCGTGTATGTCTAAGCTTGTAGCCCCAAAGAGAACGCACAGGAGAGTTTTCTCTCGAAAGAATATGTGAGAATACCACGTTATAAGGAAGTACAGTGTTGCAGAGTAAAGCAAATACATACGTATTGGAAACACTTTACAAGAAGAAATAACGTATCATACAAAATTAGCTTGTATCTCCTAAACAACACATTGTAACTCAGAAAGATTTGATGTGGCTTGTATGTCTAAGCTTTTCGCGTTACAATGTGTTGTTTAGGAAAAACAAGATAATTTCGCACGATGAGGGATTTCCTTAATACGTGGCTTTCTGACGAATTTTGACCAAAGAAAATTCTCCTATGGGTTCTCTTTTGAGACTACACGTTTAGACGTACAGGCCACATCTAATCTTTTTAAGTTACAACGTGTTGTTTAGGAGATACAAGCTAATTTTGTAGGATGCGTTATTTCTTCTCGTAAAGTTTTTCCAATAAGTAAGTATTTGTCTTTACTCTGCAAAAATGTATTTCCTTACAACGTGGTGTTCTTACATATTTTTCGAGAGAAAACTCTCCTGTGCGTTCTCATTTGAGGCTACACGCTTAGACATACACGCAACAGCAAAGCTTTTTGAGTTACAACATGTTGTTTAGGAAGAACAAGATAATTTCTCACGATGCGGGATTTCCTTAAAACGTGGTTTTCTGACAAATTTTGACAAAAGAAAATTCTCCTGTGGGTTCTCTTTTGAGGCTACACGTTTAGACGTACACGCCACACCAAATCTTTTTGAGTTACAACTTGTTGTTTAGGAGATACAAGCTAATTTTTTTACGATGCATTATTTCTTCTCGTAAAGCTTAAGTGTTTCCAATAAGTATGTATTTGCCTCTACTCTGCAACACTGTATTTCCTTATAACGTGGTATTCTTACATATTCTTTCGAGAGAAAACTCTCCTGTGCGTTCTCTTTGGAGGCTACACGCTTAGACATTCACGCAACACCAAAGCTTTTCGAGTTACAACGTGTTGTTTTGAAAAAACAAGATAATTTCGCATGATGCGGGATTTCCTTAAAACGTGGTTTTCTGTCAAATTTTGACGAAAGAAAATTCTCCTGTGGGTTCTCTTTTGAGGCTACACGTTTAGACATACACGCCACACCAAATCCTTTTGAGGTATAACGTGTTGTTTAGGATATACAAGCTAATTTTGTACTATATGTTATTTCTTCTCGTAAAGTTTAAGTGTTTCCAATAAGTATGTATTTGTCTTTACTATGCAACACTGTATTTCCTTATAACGTAGTACTCCTACATATTCTTTCGGGAGAAAACTCTCCTGTCCGTTCTCTTTTGAGGCTACACGCTTAGACATACAAGCAATACCAAAGCTTTTCGAGTTACAACATATTGTTTAGGAAAAACAAGATAATTTCGCACGATGCGGGATTTCCTTAAAACGTGGTTTTCTGACAAATTTTGACAAAAGAAAACTCTCCTGTGGGTTCTCTTTTGAGGCTACACGTTTAGACGTTTTCGCCACACCAAATCTTTTCGAGTTACAACGTGTTGTTTAGGAGATACAAGCTAATTTTGCATGATGCGTTATTTCTTCTCCTAAAGTGTTTCCAATAAGTACATATTTGTCTATACTCTGCAACACTGTGTTTCCTTATAACGTGGTATTCTTACATATTCTTTCGAGAGAAAACTATCCTGTGCGTTCTCTTTGGAGGCTACACGCTTAGACATACACGCAACACCAAAGCTTTTCGAGTTACAACGTGTTGATTAGGAAAAACAAGATAATTTCGCACGATGCGGGATTTCTTTAAAACGTGGTTTTCTGACGAATTTTGACGAAAGAAAATTCTCCTGTGGGTTCTCTTTTGAGGCTAAACGTTTAGACGTACACGCCACACCAAATCTTTTTGAATTACAACGTGTTGTTTCGGAGATAAAAGCTAATTTTTTACCATGCGCTATTTCTTCTCATAATGTGTTTCCAATACGTACGTATTTGTCTTTACTCTGCAGCAATGTATTTCCTTATAACGTGATATTCTTACATATTCTTTCGAGAGAAAACCCTCCTGTGCATTCTCTTTTGAGGCTAAACGCTTAGACATACACGCAACACCAAACCTTTTCTAGTTACAATGTGTTGTTTAGGAAAAACAAGATAATTTCGCACGATGCGGGATTTCCTTAAAACATGGTTTTCTGACAAATTTTGAGGAAGGAAAACTCTCCTGTGGGTTCTCTTTTGAGGCTACACGTTTAGATGTACACACCACACCAAATGTTTTCGAGTTACAACGTGTTGTTAAGGACATACAAGCTAATTTTGCAAGATGTGTTATTTCTCTCATAAAGAGCTTCCAATACGTACATATTTGTCTTTACTCTGCCACACTGTATTTCCTTATAACGTGGTATTCTTACATCTTCTTTCGAGAGAAAACTCTCCTGTGTGTTCTCTTTTGGGGCTACATACTTAGACATACACCCAACATCAAAGCTTTTCGAGTTAAAACGTGTTGTTTAGGAAGAACTAGATAATTTCTCACGATCCGGGATTTCCTTTAAACGTGGTTTTCTGAAAAATTTTGACAAAAGGAAATTGTCCTGTGGGTTCTCTTTTGAGGCTACACGTTTAGACGTACAGGCCACACCAAATCTTTTCGAGTTACAACGTGTTGTTTAGGAGATACAAGCTAATTTTGTACGATGCTTCATTTCATCTCGTAAAGTTTATGGGTTTCCAATACATACTTATCTGTCTTTACTCTGCAGCACTGTATTTCCTTACAACGTGGTATTCTTACATATTCTTTCGATAGAAAACTCTCCTGTGCGTTCTCTTTCGAGGCTACATGCTTAGACATACACGCACTACCAAAGCTTTTCGAGTTACAACCTGTTGTTTAGGAAAAAGAAGATAATTTCGCACGATGCGGGAATTCCTTAAAACGTGGTTTTCTGAAAAATTTTGACGAAAGAAAATTCTCCTGTGGGTTTTCATTTGAGGCTACACGTTTAGATGTACACGCCACACCAAATCTTTTCAAGGTACAACATGTTGTTTAGGAGATACAAGCTAATTTTTTACGATGCTTTATATCTTCTTGTAAAGTTTAAGTGTTTCCAAAAGGTACGTATTTATCTTTAATTTGCCACAATGTATTTCCTTATAACGTGGTATTCTTACATACTCGTTCGAGAGAATTCTCTCCTGTGCGTTCACCTTTGAAGCTACATGCTTAGACATACACACAACAGCAAAGATTTTCGAGTTACAATGTGTTGATTAGGAAAAACAACACAGTTTCGCACGATGCGGGATTTCCTTAATAAGTGGTTTTCTGACAAATTTTGACGAAAGAAAATTCTCCTGTGGGTTCTCTTTTGAGGCTACACGTTTAGACGTACACGCCACACCAAATCTTTTCGAGTTACAACGTGTTGTTTAGGAGATACAAGCTAATTTTGTATGATGCGTTATTTCTTCTCGTAAAGTGTTTCCAATACATATGTATTTGCCTTTAGTCTGCAACACTGTATTTCCTTACAACGTGGTATTCTTACATATTCTTTCGAGAGAAAACTCTCCTGTGCATCCTCTTTTGAGCCTACACACTTAGACATGCACGCAACACCAAAGCTTTTCGAGTTACAACGTGTTTTTTAGGAAAAACTAGATAATTTCACACGATGAGGGATTTCCTTAATACGTGGTTTTCTGACAAATTTTGACCAAAGAAAATTCTCCTATGGGTTCTCTTTTGAGACTACACGTTTAGACGTACAGGCCACACCAAATCTTTTTAAGTTACAACGTGTTGTTTAGGAGATACAAGCTAATTTTGTACGATGCATTATTTCTTCTCGTAAAGTTTTTCCAATAAGTAAGTATTTGTCTTAACTCTGCAACACTGTATTTCCTTATAACGTGGTATTCTTACATATTCTTTCGAGAGAATACTCTCCTCTGCGTTCTCTTTTGGGGCTACACGCTTAGACATACACCCAACACCAAAGCTTTTCGAGTTAAAACGTGTTGTTTAGGAAGAACAAGATAATTTCTCACGATGCGGGATTTCCTTAAAACGTGGTTTTCTGACAAATTTTGACGAAAGAAAATTGTCCTGTGGGTTCTCTTTTGAGGCTACACGTTTAGACGTACAAGCCACACCAAATCTTTTCGAGTTACAACGTGTTGTTTAGGAGATACAAGCTAATTTTGTACGATAATTTATTTCATCTCGTAAAGTTTATGGGTTTCCAATACATACGTATTTGTCTTTACTCTGCAACACTGTATTTCGTTATAACGTGGTATTCTTACATATTCTTTCGAGAGAAAACTCTCCTGTGCGTTCTCCTTTGAGGCTACACACTTAGACATACACGCAACACCAAAGCTTTTCGAGTTACAATTTGATGTTTAGGAAAAACAAGATAATTTCACACGATGCGGGATTTACTTAAAACGTGGTTTCTGAAAAATTTTGACGAAAGAAAATTCTCCTGTGGGTTCTCTTTTGAGGCTACACGTTTAGACGTACACGCCACACCAAATCTTTTCGAGTTACAACGTGTTGTTTAGGAGATACAAGCTAATTTTGTACCATGCGTTATTTCTTCTAGTAAAGTGTTTCCAATACATACGTATTTGCCTTTAGTGTGCAACACTGTATTTCCTTATAACGTGGTATTCTTACATATTCTTTAGAGAGAAAACTCTCCTGTGCATCCTCTTTTGAGGCTACACGCTTAGACATACACGCAACACCAAAGCTTTTCGCGTTACAACGTGTTGTTTAGGAAAAACAAGATAATTTCGCACAATGAGGGATTTCCTTAATACGTGGTTTTCTGACATATTTTGACCAAAGAAAATTCTCCTATGGGTTCTCTTTTGAGACTTCACGTTTAGACGTACAGGCCACTCCAAATCTTTTTAAGTTACAACGTGTTGTTTAGGCGATACAAGCTAATTTTGTATGATGCATTATTTCTTCTTGTAAAGTTTTTCCAATAAATAAGTATTTGTCTTTACTCTGCAACACTGTATTTCCTTAAAACGTGGCATTCTTACATTTTCTTTCGAGAGAAAACTCTCCTCTGCGTTCTCTTTTGGGGCTACATGTTTAGACATACACCCAACACCAAAGCTTTTCGAGTTAAAACATGGTTAGGAAGAACTAGATAATTTCTCACGATGCGGGATTTCCTTAAAACGTGGTTTTCTGACAAAATTTGATGAAAGAAAATTGTCCTGTGGGTTCTCTTTTGAGGCTACACGTTTAGACGTACACGCCACACCAAATCTTTTCGAGTTACGACGTGTTGTTTAGGAGATACAAGCTAATTTTGTACGATGCTTTATTTCATCTCGTAAAGTTTATGGGTTTCCAATACATACATATTTGTCTTTACTCTGCAACACTGTATTTCCTTATAACGTGGTATTCTTACATATTCTTTCGAGAGAAAACTCTCCTGTGTGTTTTATTTTGAGGCTACATGCTTAGACATACACGCAACACCAAAGCTTTTCGCGTGACAATGTGTTGTTTAGGAAAAACAAGATAATTTCGCACGATGAGGGATTTCCTTAAAACGTGGTTTTCTGACAAATTTTGACCAAAGAAAATTCTCCTATGGGTTCTCTTTTGAGACTACACGTGTAGACGTACAGGCCACATCAAATCTTTTTAAATTACAACGTGTTGTTTAGGAGATACAAGCTAATTTTGTACGTTGCGTTATTGCTTCTTGTAAAGTTTTTCCAATAAGTAAGTATTTGTCTTTACTCTGCAAAAATGTATTTCCTTACAACGTGGTATTCTTACATATTTTTTCGAGAGAAAACTCTCCTGTGCATTCTCATTTGAGGCTACACGCTTAGACATTCATGCAACAGCAAAGCTTTTCGAGTTACAACGTGTTGTTTAGGAAAAACAAGATAATTTCGCACGATGCGGGATTTCCTTAAAACGTGGTTTTCTGACAAATTTTGACGAAAGAAAATTCTCCTGTGGGTTCTCTTTTGAGGCTACACGTTTAGACGTACACGCCACACCAAATCTTTTTGAGTTACAACTTGTTGTTTAGGAGATACAAGCTAATTTTGCATGATGCGTTATTTCTTCTAAAGTTTTTCCAATAAGTACATATTTGTCTATACTCTGCAACACTGTATTTCCTTATAACGTGGTATTCTTACATATTCTTTCGAGAGAAAACTGTCCTGTGCGTTCTCTTTGGAGGCTACACTCTTAGACATACACGCAACACCAAAGCTTTTCGAGTTACAACGTGTTGATTAGGAAAAACAAGATAATTTCGCACGATGCAGGATTTCCTTAAAACGTGGTTCTCTGACAAATTTTGACGTAAGAAAATTCTCCTGTGGGTTCTCTTTTGAGGCTACACGTTTAGACATACATGCCGCAACAAATCTTTTTGAGTTACCACGTGTTGTTTCGGAGATACAAGCTAATTTTGTACCATGCATCATTTCTTCTCATAATGTTTTTCCTATACGTACGTATTTGTCTTTACTCTGCAGCCATGTATTTCCTTATAACGTGGTATTCTTACATATTCTTTCGAGAGAAAACTCTCCTGTGCATTCTTTTTTGAGGCTACACGCTTAGACATACACGCAACAGCAAAGCTTTTCTAGTTACAACGTGTTGTTTAGGAAAAACAAGATAATTTTGCACGATGAGGGATTTCCTTAAAACGTGGTTTTCTGACAAATTTTGACGAAAGAAAACTCTCCTGTGGGTTCTCTTTTGAGGCTACACGTATAGATGTACACGCCACACCAAATCTTTTCGAGTTACAACGTGTTGTTTAGGACATACAAGCTAATTTTGCAAGATGCGTTATTTCTCTCATAAAGTGCTTCCAATACATACATATTTGTCTTTACTCTGCCACACTGAATTTCCTTATAACGTGGAATTCTTACATATTCTTTCGAGAGAAAACTCTCCTGTGCATTCTCTTTTGGGGCTACATGCTTAGACATACACCCAACACCAAAGCTTTTCGAGTTAAAACGTGTTGTTTAGGAAGAACAAGATAATTTCTCACGATGTGGGATTTCCTTAAAACGTGGTTTTCTGAAAAATTTTGACGAAAGAAAATTGTCCTGTGGGTTCTCTTTTGTGGCTACACGTTTAGACGTACACGCCACACCAAATCTTTTCGAGTTACAACGTGTTGTTTAGGAGATACAAGCTAATTTTGTACGATGCTTTATTTCATCTCTTAAAGTTTATGTGTTTCCAATACATACATATTTGTCTTTACTCTGCAACACTGTATTTCCTTATAACGTGGTATTCTTACATATTCTTTCGAGAGAAAACTCTCCTGTGCGTTCTATTTTGAGGCTACACGCTTAGACATACACGCAACACCAAAGCTTTTCGCGTTACAATGTGTTGTTTAGGAAAAACAAGATAATTTCGCACGATGAGGGATTTCCTTAATACGTGGTTTTCTGACGAATTTTGACCAAAGAAAATTCTCCTATGGGTTCTCAATTGAGACTATACGTTTAGACGTACAGGCCACATCAAATCTTTTTAAGTTACAACGTGTTGTTTAGGAGATACAAGCTAATTTTGTATGATGCGTTATTTCTTCTCGTAAAGTTTTTCCAATAAGTAAGTATTTATCTTTACTCTGCAAAAATGTATTTCCTTACAACGTGGTATTCTTACATATTCTTTCGAGAGAATACTCTCCTCTGCGTTCTCATTTGAGGCTACACGCTTAGACATACACGCAACAGCAAAGCTTTTCGAGTTACAACGTGCTGTTTAGGAAGAACAAGATAATTTCTCTCGATGCGGGATTTCCTTAAAACGTGGTTTTCTGACAAATTTTGACAAAAGAAAATTCTCCTGTGGGTTCTCTTTTGAGGCTACACGTTTAGACGTACACGCCACACCAAATCTTTTTGAGTTACAACTTGTTGTTTAGGAGATACAAGCTAATTTTTTTACGATGCATTATTTCTTCTCGTAAAGTTTAAGTGTTTCCAATAAGTATGTATTTGCCTGTACTCTGCAACACTGTATTTCCTTATAATGTGGTATTCCTACATATTCTTTCAAGAGAAAACTCTCTTGTGCGTTCTCTTTGGAGGCTACACGCTTAGACATTCACGCAACACCAAAGCTTTTCGAGTTACAACGTGTTGTTTTGGAAAAACAAGATAATTTCGCACGATGCCGGATTTCCTTAAAACGTGGTTTTCTGTCAAATTTTGACGAAGGAAAATTCTCCTGTGGGTTCTCTTTTGAGGCTACACGTTTAGACATACACGCCACACCAAATCCTTTTGAGGTATAACGTGTTGTTTAGGATATACAAGCTAATTTTGTACTATGTGTTATTTCTTCTCGTAAAGTTTAAGTGTTTCCAATAAGTATGTATTTGTCTTTACTATGCAACACTGTATTTCCTTATAACGTAGTATTCCTACATATTCTTTCGGGAGTAAACTCTCCTGTGGGTTCTCTTTTGAGGCTACACGCTTAGACATACACGCACCACCAAAGCTTCTCGAGTTACAACATATTGTTTAGGAAAAACAAGATAATTTCGCACGATGCGGGATTTCCTTAAAACGTGGTTTTCTGACAAATTTTGAAGAAAGAAAACTCTCCTGTGGGTTCTCTTTTGAGGCTACAGGTTTAGACGTTTTCGCCACACCAAATCTTTTCGAGTTACAACGTGTTGTTTAGGAGATACAAGCTAATTTTGCATGATGCGTTATTTCTTCTCCTAAAGTGTTTCCAATAAGTACATATTTGTCTATACTCTGCAACACTGTGTTTCCTTATAACGTGGTATTCTTACATATTCTTTCGAGAGAAAACTATCCTGTGCGTTCTCTTTGGAGGCTACACGCTTAGACATACACGCAACACCAAAGCTTTTCGAGTTACAACGTATTGATTAGGAAAAACAAGATAATTTCGCACGATGCGGGATTTCCTTAAAACGTGGTTTTCTGACGAATTTTGACGAAAGAAAATTCTCCTGTGGGTTCTCTTTTGAGGCTACACGTTTAGACGTACACGCCACACCAAATCTTTTTGAATTACAACGTGTTGTTTCGGAGATAAAAGCTAATTTTTTACCATGCGCTATTTCTTCTCATAATGTGTTTCCAATACGTACGTATTTGTCTTTACTCTGCAGCAATATATTTCCTTATAACGTGGTATTCTTACATATTCTTTCGAGAGAAAACTCTCCTGTGCATTCTCTTTTGAGGCTAAACACTTAGACATACACGCAAAACCAAAGCTTTTCTAGTTACAATGTGTTGTTTAGGAAAAACAAGATAATTTCGCACGATGCGGGATTTCCTTAAAACGTGGTTTTCTGACAAATTATGAGGAAGGAAAACTCTCCTGTGGGTTCTCTTTTGAGGCTACACGTTTAGACGTACACACCACACCAAATGTTTTCGAGTTACAACGTGTTGTTAAGGACATACAAGCTAATTTTGCAAGATGTGTTATTTCTCTCATAAAGAGCTTCCAATACGTACGTATTTGTCTTTACTCTGCCACACTGTATTTCCTTATAACGTGGTATTCTTACATCTTCTTTCGGGAGAAAACTCTCCTGTGCGTTCTCTTTTGGGGCTACATACTTAGACATACACCCAACATCAAAGCTTTTCGAGTTAAAACGTGTTGTTTAGGAAGAACTAGATAATTTCTCACGATCCGGGATTTCCTTAAAACGTGGTTTTCTGAAAAATTTTGACAAAAGGAAATTGTCCTGTGGGTTCTCTTTTGAGGCTACACGTTTAGACGTACAGGCCACACCAAATCTTTTCGAGTTACAACGTGTTGTTTAGGAGATACAAGCTAATTTTGTACGATGCTTTATTTCATCTCGTAAAGTTTATGGGTTTCCAATACATACTTATCTGTCTTTACTCTGCAACACTGTATTTCCTTACAACGTGGTATTCTTACATATTCTTTCGATAGAAAACTCTCCTGTGCGTTCTCTTTCGAGGCTACATGCTTAGACATACACGCACTACCAAAGCTTTTCGAGTTACAACGTGTTGTTTAGGAAAAACAAGATAATTTCGCACGATGCGGGAATTCCTTAAAACGTGGTTTTCTGAAAAATTTTGACGAAAGAAAATTCTCCTGTGGGTTTTCATTTGAGGCTACACGTTTAGATGTACACGCCACACCAAATCTTTTCGAGTTACAACGTGTTGTTTAGGAGATACAAGCTAATTTTGTACGATGCTTTATATCTTCTTGTAAAGTTTAAGTGTTTCCAAAAGGTACGTATTTATCTTTAATTTGCCACAATGTATTTCCTTATAATGTGGTATTTTTACATACTCGTTCGAGAGAATTCTCTCCTGTGCGTTCACCTTTGAGGCTACATGCTTAGACATACACACAACACCAAAGCTTTTCGAGTTACAATGTGATGTTTAGGAAAAACAAGATAATTTCACACGATGCGGGATTTACTTAAAACGTGGTTTCTGAAAAATTTTGACGAAAGAAAGTTCTCCTGTGGGTTCTCTTTTGAGGCTACACGTTTAGACGTACATGCCACACCAAATCTTTTCGAGTTACAACGTGTTGTTTAGGAGATACAAGCTAATTTTGTACGATGCGTTATTTCTACTAGTAAAGTGTTTCCAATACGTACGTATTTGCCTTTAGTCTGCAACACTGTATTTCCTTATAACGTGGTATTCTTACATATTCTTTCGAGAAAAAACTCTCCTGTGCATCCTCTTTTGAGGCTACACGCTTAGACATACACGCAACACCAAAGCTTTTCGCTTTACAACGTGTTGTTTAGGAAAAACAAGATAATTTCGCACAATGAGGGATTTCCTTAATACGTGGTTTTCTGACATATTTTGACCAAAGAAAATTCTCCCATGGGTTCTCTTTTGAGACTACACGTTTAGACGTACAGGCCACACCTAATCTTTTTAAGTTACAACGTGTTGTTTAGGAGATACAAGCTAATTTTGTACGATAGGTTATTTCTTCTCGTAAAGTTTTTCTAATAAGTAAGAATATGTCTTTGCAGTACTGTATTTCCTTATAACGTGGTATTCTTACATATTCTTTGGAGAGAAAACTCTCCTGTACGTTCTCATTTGTGGCTACACGATTAGACATACACGCAACACCAAAGCTTTTCGAGTTACAATGTGTTGTTTAGGAAGAACAAGATAATTTCCCACGATGCGGGATTTCCTTAAAACGTGGTTTTCTGACAAATTTTGACGAAAGAAAATTCTCCTGTGGCTTCTCTATTGAGGCTACACGTTTAGACGTACACACCACACCAAATCTTTTTGAGTTACAACGTGTTGTTTAGGAGATACAAACTAATTTTTTTATTATGCCTTATTTCTTCTCGTAAAGTTTTTCTAATAAGTAAGAATATGTCTTTATTCTGCAACACTGTATTTCCTTATAATGTGGTATTCTTACATATTCTTTCGAGAGAAAACTCTCCTGTGCGTTCTCATTTGAGGCTACACGCTTAGACATACACGCAACACCAAAGCTTTTCAAGTTACAATGTGTTGTTTAGGAAGAACAAGATAATTTCCCACGATGCGGGATTTCCTTAAAACGTGGTTTTCTGACAAATTTTGACGAAAGAAAATTCTCCTGTGGGTTCTCTATTGAGGCTACACGTTTAGACGTACACACCACACCAAATCTTTTTGAGTTACAACGTGTTGTTTAGGAGATACAAGCTAATTTTTTTATGATGCCTTATTTCTTCTCGTAAAGTTTAAGTGTTTCCAATACGTATGTATTTGCCTTTACTCTGCAACACAGTATTTCCTTATTACTTGGTATTCTTACATATTCTTTCGACAGTAAACTCTCCTGTGCGTTCTCTTTGGAGGCTACACGCTTAGACATACACGCAACACCAAAGCTTTTCGAGTTACATTGTGTTGTTTAGGAAAAACAAGATAATTTCGCATGATGCGGGATTTTTTTAAAACGTGGTTTTCTGACAAATTTTGATGAAAGAAAATTCTCCTGTGGGTTCTCTTTTGAGGGTACACGTTTAGACGTACACGCCACACCAAATACTTTCGAGTTATAGCGCGTTGTTTAGGAGATACAAGCTAATTTTGTACTATGTGTTATTTCTTCTTGTGAAGTTTAAGTGTTTCCAATAAGTATGTATATGTCTTTACTCTGCAACACTGTATTTCCTTATAACGTGGTATTCCTACATATTCTTTCGGGAGAAAACTCTCCTGTGCGTTCTCTTTTGAGGCTACACGCTTAGAAATACACGCAACACCAAAACCTTTCGAGTTACAACGTGTTGTTTAGGAAAAACAAGATATTTTCGCACGATGCGGGATTTCCGTAAAACGTGGTTTTTGACAAATTTTGACCAAAGAAAACTCTCCTGTGGGTTCTCTTTTGAGGCTACACGTTTAGACGTACACACCACACCAAATCTTTTCCAGTTACAACGTGTTGTTTAGGAGATACAAGCTAATTTTGCATGATGCTTTATTTCTTCTCGTAAAGTGTTTCCTGTAAGTACGTATTTGTCTATACTCTGCAACACTGTATTTCCTTATAACGTGGCATTCTTACATATTCTTTCGAGAGAAAACTCTCCTGGGCGTTCCCCTTTGAGGCTACGCACTTAGACATACACGCATCATCAAAGCTTTTCGAGTTACAACGTGTTGTTTAGGAAAAACAAGATAATTACGCACGATGCGGGATTTCCTTAATAAGTGGTTTTCTGACAAATTTTGACCAAGGAAAATTCCTCTATGGGTTCTCTTTTGAGGCTACACGTTTAGACGTACAGGCCACACCAAATCTTTTTAAGTTACAACGTGTTGTTTAGGAGATACAATCTAATTTTGTGCGATGCGTTATTTCTTCTCCTAAAGTTTTTCCAATAAGTAAGTATATGTCTTTATTCTGCAACACTGTATTTCCTTATAACGTGGTATTCTTACATATTCTTTCAAGAGAAAACTCTCCTGTGCGTTCTCATTTGAGGCTACACGCTTAGACATATACGCAACACCAAAGCTTTTCGAGTTACAACGTGTTGTTTAGGAAGAGCAAGATAATTTCCCACGATGCAGGATTTCCTTAAAACGTGGTTTTCTGACAAATTTTGACGAAAGAAAATTCTCCTGTGGGTTCTCTTTTGAGGCTACACGTTTAGATGTACATGCCACACCAAATCTTTTTGAGTTTCAACGTGTTGTTTAGGAGATACAAGCTAATTTTTTTACAATGCGTTATTTCTTCTCGTAAAGTTTAAGTGTTTCCAATACGTATGTATTTGCCTTTACTCTGCAACACTGTATTTCCTTATAACGTGGTATTCTTACATATTTTTTCGAGAGAAAACTCTCCTGTGCGTTCTCTTTGGAGGCTACATGCTTAGACATACACGCAAAACCAAAGCTTTTCGAGTTACAACGTGTTGTTTAGGAAAAACAAGATAATTTCGCATGATGCGGGATTTCCTTAAAACGTGGTTATCTGACAAATTTTGACGAAAGAAAATTCTCCTGTAGGTTCTCTTTTGAGGGTACACGTTTAGACGTACAAGCCACACCAAATCCTTTCGAGTTATAACGTGTTGTTTAGGAGATACAAGCTAATTTTGTACTATGTGCTATTTCTACTCGTAAAGTTTAAGTGTTTCCAATAAGTATGTATTTGTCTTTACTCTGCAACACTGTATTTCCTTATAACGTGGTATTCCTACATATTCTTTCGGGAAAAAACTCTCCTGTGCGTTCTCTTTTAAGGCTACACGCTTAGACATACACGCAACACCAAAGCTTTTCGAGTTACAACATGTTGTTTAGGAAAAACAAGATAATTATGCACGATGTGGGATTTCCTTAAACGTGGTTTTTGACAAAATTTGACGAAAGAAAAATCTCCTGTGGGTTCTCTTTGAGGCTACACGTTTAGACGTACATGCCACACCAAATCTTTTCGAGTTACAGCGTGTTGTTTAAGAGATACAAGCTAATTTTGCGTGATGTGTTATTTCTTCTCGTAAAGTGTTTCCAATATGTACGTATTTGTCTTTACTCTGCAGCACTGTATTTCCTTATCACATGGTATTCTTACATATTCTTTCAAGAGAAAACTATCCTGTGCATTCTCTTTGGAGGCTACACGCTTAGACATACATGCAACACCAAAGCTTTTCGAGTTACAACGTGTTGATTAGGAAAAACAAGATAATTTCGCCCGATGCGGGATTTCCTTAATACGTGGTTTTCTGACAAATTTGACCAAAGAAAATTCTCCTGTGGGTTCTCTTTTGAGGCTACACGTTCAGACGTACATGCCACACCAAATCTTTTTGAGTTACCACGTGTTGTTTTGGAGATTCAAGCTAATTTTGTACCATGTGTTATTTCTTCTCATAATGTGTTTCCAATAAGTACGTATATGTATTTACTCTGCAGCAATATATTTCCTTATAACGTGGTATTCTTACATTTTCTTTCGAGAGAAAACTCTCCTGTGCTTTCTCTTTTGAGGCTGCACGCTTAGACATACACGCAACACCAAAGCTTTTCTAGTTACAACGTGTTGCTTAGGAAAAACAAGATAATTTCGCACGATGCGGGATTTCGTTAAAACGTGGTTTTTCTGACAAATTTTGATGAAAGAAAATTCTCCTGTGGGTTCTCTTTTGAGGGTACACGTTTAGACGTACACGCCACATCAAATCCTTTCGAGTTATAACATGTTGTTTAGGAGATACAAGCTAATTTTGTACTATGTGTTATTTCTTCTTGTAAAGTTTAAGTGTTTCCAATAAGTATGTATTTGTCTTTACTCTGCAACACTGTATTTCCTTATAACGTGGTATTCCTACATATTCTTTCGGGAGAAAACTCTCCTGTGCGTTCTATTTTGAGGCTACACGCTTAGAAATACACGCAACACCAAAGCTTTTCGAGTTACAACGTGTTGTTTAGGAAAAACAAGATATTTTCGCACGATGCGGGATTTCCGTAAAACGTGGTTTTTGACAAATTTTGACCAAAGAAAACTCTCCTGTGGGTTCTCTTTTGAGGCTACACGTTTAGACGTACACACCACACCAAATCTTTTCCAGTTACAACGTGTTGTTTAGGAGATACAAGCTAATTTTGCATGATGCTTTATTTCTTCTCATAAAGTGTTTCCAATAAGTACATATTTGTCTATACTCTGCAACACTGTATTTCCTTATAACGTGGTATTCTTACATATTGTTTCGATAGAAAACTCTCCTGGGCGTTCCCCTTTGAGGCTACGCACTTAGACATACACGCAACACCAAAGCTTTTCGAGTTACAACGTGTTGTTTAGGAAAAACAAGATAATTACGCACGATGCGGGATTTCCTTAATAAGTGGTTTTCTGGCAAATTTTGACCAAGGAAAATTCCTCTATGGGTTCTCTTTTGAGGCTACACGTTTAGACGTACAGGCCACACCAAATCTTTTTAAGTTACAACGTGTTATTTAGGAGATACAAGCTAATATTTTATGATGCGTTATTTCTTCTTCTAAAGTTTTTCCAATAAGTAAGTATATGTCGTTATTCTGCAACACTGTATTTCCTTATAACGTGGTATTCTTACATATTCTTTCAAGAGAAAACTCTCCTGTGCGTTCTCATTTGAGGCTACACGCTTAGACATATACGCAACACCAAAGCTTTTCGAGTTACAACGTGTTGTTTAGGAAGAACAAGATAATTTCCCACGATGCGGGATTTCGTTAAAACGTGGTTTTCTGACAAACTTTGACGAAAGAAAATTCTCCTGTGGGTTCTGTTTTGAGGCTACACGTTTAGATATACACGCCACACCAAATCTTTTTGAGTTTCAACGTGTTGTTTAGGAGATACAAGCTAATTTTTTAAGATGCGTTATTTCTTCTCGTAAAGTTTAAATGTTTCCAATACGTATGTATTTGCCTTTACTCTGCAACACTGTATTTCTTTAAAACGTTGTAATCTTGCATATTATTTCGAGAGAAAAACTCTCCTGTGCGTTCTCTTGAGAGGCTACATGCTTAGACATACACGCAACACCAAAGCTTTTCGAATTACAACCTGTTGTTTAGGAAAAACAAGATAATTACGGATGATGCGGGATTTCCTTAAAATGTGGTTTTCTGAAAAATTTTGACGAAAGAAAATTCTCCTGTGGGTTCTCTTTTTAGGCTACATGTTTAGTTGTAAACACCACACCAAAACTTTTCTAGTTACAATGTGTTGTTTAGGAGATACAAGCTAATTTTGTACGATGCGTTATTACTTCTCGTAAAGTGTTTCCAATAAGTACGTATTTGTCTTTACTCTGCAACACTGTATTTCCTTATAACGTGGTATTCTTACATATTCTTTCGAGAGAAAACTCTCCTGTGTGTTCTCTTTTGTGGCTACACGCTTAGACATACTCGCAACACCAAAGCTTTTTGAGTTACAACGTGTTGTTTAGGAAGAACAAGATAATTTCTCACGATGCGGGATTTCCTTAAAACGTGGTTTTCTGACAAATTTTGACGAAAGAAAATTGTCCTGTGGTTCTCTTTTGAGGCTACACGTTTGGACGTACACGCCACACCAAATCATTTCGAGTTACAACGTGTTGTTTAGGAGATACAAGCTAATTTTGTATGATGCTTTATTTCATCTCGCTAATTTTAAGGGTTTCCATACGTAAGTATTTGTCTTTATTCTGCAACACTGTACTTCCTTTTAACGTGGTATTCTTACTCGAAATACAGTCTTGCAGAGTAAAGACAGATACATACGTATTGGAAACACTTTACGAGAAGGAATAATACATCGTACAATATTAGTTGTATTTCCTAAACAACACGTTGTAACTCGAAAAGATTTGGTGTGGCATGTACGTTGAAACGTGTAGCCTCAAAAGAGAACCCACAGGAGAATTTTCTTTCGTCAAAATTTGTCAGAAAACCACGTATTAAGCAAATCCCGCATCGTGCGAAATTATCTTTTGTTTCCCTAACAACACGTTTTAACTCGAAATGCTTTGGTGTTTCGTGTATGTCTAAACGTGTGGCCTCAAAGAGAATGCACAGGAGAGTTTTCTCTTGAAAGAATATATAAGAATACCACGTTATAAGGAAACACTGTGTTGCAGAGTAAAGACAAATACGTACATATTAGAAACACTTTACGAGAAGAAATAACGCATCGTACAAAATTAGCTTGTATCTCCTAAACAACACGTTGTAACTTGAAAAGATTTGGTGTGGCGTGTATGTCTAAACGTATGGCCTCAAAGAGAACCCACAGGGGAGTTTTCTCTCAAAAGAATTTATAAGAATACCACGTTATAAGGAAATACAGTGTTGCAGAGTAAAGACAAATATGTACGTATTGCAAACACTTTTCGAGAAGAAAAAACGCATCGTACAAAATTGGCTTGTATCTCCTAAACAACAGGTTGTTACTCAAAAAGATTTGGTGTGGCGTGTACGTCTAAACGTGTAGCCTCAAAAGAGAACACACAGGAGAATTTTCTTTCGTCAAATTTTTTTCAGAAAACCACGTTTTAAGGGAATCCTGCATCATGCGAAATTATGTTGTTTTTCCTAAACAACACGTTGTAACTCGAAAAGCTTTGGGGTTGCGTGTATGCCTAAACGTGTGGCCTCTAAAGAGAACGCACAGGAGAGTTTTCTCTCGAAAGAATATGTAAGAATACAACGTTATAAGGAAATACAGTGTTGCAGAGTAAAGACAAATACATACGTATTGTAAACACTTTACGAGAAGAAATAACGCGTCTACAAAATTAGCTTGTATCTCCTAAACAACACGTTGTAACTCGAAAAGATTTGGTGTGGCATGTACATCTAAACGTGTAGCCTCAAAAGAGAACCCACAGGAGAATTTTCGTTCGTCAAAATTTTTCAGAAAACCAGGATTTAAGGAAATCCCGCATCGTGCGAAATTATTTTGTTTTTCCAAAACAACACGTTGTAACTCGAAAAACTTTGGTGTTGCGTGTATGTCTAAGCGTGTAGCCTCAAAAGACAATGCACAGGAGAGGTTTCTCTCGAAAGAATATTTAAGAATACCACGTTATATGAAAATACAGTGTTGCAGAGTAAAGACAAATCTGTACATATTGGAAACACTTTACAAGAAGAAATAACGCATGGTACAAAATTAGCCTGTATCTCCTAAACAACACGTTGTAACTCAAAAGGATTTGATGTGGTCATTACATCTAAACATGTAGCCTCAAAAAGAACCCACAGGAGTATTTTTTTCGTCAAATTTTTTTCAGAAAACCACGTTTTAAGGAAATCCATCATCGTGCGAAATTATTTTGTTTTTCCTAAACAACACGTTGTAACTCGAAAAGCTTTGGTGTTGCGTGTATGTCTAAGCATGTAGACTCAAAAGAGAACGCACAGTAGAGTATTCTCTCGAACGAATATGTAAGAATACCACGTTATAAGGAAATACAGTGTTGCAGAGTAAAGACAGATACATACGTATTGGAAACACTTTACGAGAAGGAATAATACATCGTACAAAATTAGCTTGTTTTTCCTAAACAACACGTTGTAACTCGAAAAGATTTGGTGTGGCGTGTACGTTGAAACGTGTAGCCTCAAAGGAGAACCGACAGGAGAATTTTCTTTCGTCAAAATTTCTCAGAAAACCACGTTTTAAGGAAATCCCGCATCGTGCGAAATTATCTTGTTTTTCCTAAACAACACGTTTTAACTCGAAAAGCTTTGGTGTTGCGTGTATGTCTAAGCGTGTAGTCTCAAAAGAGAACGCACAGGAGAGTTTTCTCTCGAAAGAATATGTAAGAATAACACGTTATTTGGAAATACAGTGTTGCAGAGTAAAGAACAATATGTATATATTGTAAACACTTTATGAGAAGAAATAACGCATGGTAAAAAATTAGCTTGTATCTCCTAAACAACACGTTGTAACACGAAAAGGTTTGGTGTGGTGTTTACATCAAAACGTGTAGCCTCAAAAGAGAATCCACAGGAGAATTTTCTTTCGTCAAAATTTTTTCAGAAAACCACGTTTTGAGGAAATCCCTCATCATGCGAAATTATCTCGTTTTTCCTAAACAACATGTTGTAACTCCAAAAGCTTTGGGGTTGCGTGTATGTCTAAACGTGTGGCCTCTAAATTGAACGCAAGGAGAGTTTTCTCTCGAAAGAATATGTAAGAATACCACGTTATAAGGAAATACAGTGTTGCAGAGTAAAGACAAATACGTACGTATTGGAAACACTTTACGAGAAGAAATAACGCATCTACAAAATTAGCTTGTATCTCCTAAACAACACGTTGTAACTTGAAAAGATTTGGTGTGGCGTGTACGTTTAAACGTGTAGCCTCAAAAGAGAACCCACAGGAGAATTTTCTTTCGTCAAAATTTGTCAGAAAACCACGTTTTAAGGAAATCCCGCATCGTGCGAAATTATTTGGTTTTTCCAAAACAACACGTTGTAACTCGAAAAGCTTTGGTGTTGCATGTATGTCTAAGCATGTAGCCTCAAAAGAGTACACACAGGAGAGGTTTCTCTCGAAAGAATATGTAAGAATACCACGTTATATGGAAATACAGTGTTGCAGAGTAAAGACAAATATGTACATATTGGAAACACTTGACGAGAAGAAATAACGCATGGTACAAAATTAGCTTGTATCTCCTAAACAACACGTTGTGACTCAAAAGGATTTGAGGTGGTGTTTACATCTAAACATGTAGCCTCAAAAGAGGACCCACAGGAGTATTTTCTTTCGTCAAATTTTTTTCAGAAAACCACATTTTAAGGAAATCCCGCATCGTTCCAAATTATTTTGTTTTTCCAAAACAACACGTTGTAACTCGAAAAGATTTGGTGTTGCGTGTATGTGTAAGCGTGTAGCCTCAAAAGTGAAGGCACAGGAGAATTTTCTCTCGAAAGAATATGTAAGAATACCACATTATAAGGAAATACAGTGTTGCAGAGTAAAGACAGATACATACATATTGGAAACACTTTACGAGAAGGAATACTACATCGTACAAAATTAGCTTGTATTTTCTAAACAACACGTTGTAACTCGAAAAGATTTGGTGTGGCGTGTATGTTGAAACGTGTAGCCTCAAAAGAGAACCCACAGGAGAATTTTCTTTCGTCAAAATTTGTCAGAAAACCACGTTTTAAGGAAATCCCGCATCGTGCGAAATTATCTTATTTTTCCTAAACAACACGTTTTAACTCGAAAATCTTTGGTGTTGCGTGTATGTCTAAACGTGTGGCCTCAAAGAGAATGCACAGGGGAGTTTTCTCTCGAACGAATATATAAGAATACCACGTTATAAGGAAATACAGTGTTGCAGAGAAAAGACAAATATGTACGTATTGGAAACACTTTACGAGAAGAAATAACGCATCGTACAAAATTAGCTTGTATCTCCTAAACAACACGTTGTAACGCGAAAAGATTTGGTGTGTCGTGTACGTCTGAACGTGTAGCCTCAAAAGGGAACCCACAGGAGAATTTTCTTTGGTCAAAATTTGTCAGAAAAGCACTTATTAAGGATATCCTGCATCGTGCGAAATTATCTTGTTTTTCCTAAACAACACGTTGTGACTTGAAAAGCTTTGGTGCTGCGTGTATGTCTAAGCGTGTAGCCTCAAAAGAGAACGCACAGGAGAATTTTCTCTCGAAAGAATATGTAAGGATACCATGTTATAAGGAAATACAGTGTTGCAGAGTAAAGACAAATAGGTACTTATTGGAAACACTTTACGAGAAGAAATAATGTATCGTACAAAATTAGCTTGTATCTCCTAAACAACAGTTGTAGCTCGAAAAGATTCGGTGTGGCGTGTACATCTAAACGTGGTGCCTCAAAAGAGAACCCACAGAAGAATTTTCTTTCGTCAAAATTTGTCAGAAAACCACGTTTTAAGAAAATCCCGCTTCGTGCGAAATTATCTTGTTTTTCCTAAACAACATGTTGTAACTTGAAAAGCTTTGGTGTTGCGTGTATGTCTAAGCGTGTAGCCTCAAAAGAGAACGCACAGGAGAGTTTTCTCTCGAAAGAATATGTAAGAATACCACGTTATAAGGAAATACAATGTTGCAGAGTAAAGACCAATATGTATGTATTGGAAACACTTTATGAGAAGAAATAACGCATGGTGAAATATTAGCTTGTATCTCCTAAACAACACGTTGCAACTCGAAAAGGTTTGGTGTGGTGTTTACATCTAAACGTGTAGCCTCAAAAGAGAACACACAGGAGAATTTTCTTTCGTCAAAATTTTTTCAGAAAACCACGTTTTGAGGAAATCCCGCATCATCCGAAATTATCTTGTTTTTCCTAAACAACACGTTGTAACTCGAAAAGCTTTGGGGTTGCGTGTATGTCTAAACGTGTGGCCTCTAAAGAGAACGCACAGGAGAGTTTTCTCTCGAAAGAATATGTAAGAATACCACGTTATAAGGAAATACAGTGTTGCAGAGTAAAGACAAATACGTATATATTGTAAACACTTTACGAGAAGAAATAACGCATCTACAAAATTAGCTTGTATCTCCTAAACAACACGTTGTAACTCGAAAGGATTTGGTGTGGCGTGAACGCCTAAACGTGTAGCCTCAAAAGATAACCCACAGGAGAATTTTCGTTCGTCAAAATTTTTCAGAAAACCACGTTTTAAGGAAATCCCGCACCGTGCGAAATTATTTTGTTTTTCCAAAACAACACGTTGTAACTCGAAAAGCTTTGGTGTTGCATGTATGTCTAAGCGTGTAGCCTCAAAAGAGAACGCACAGGAGAGGTTTCTCTTGAAAGAATATTTAAGAATACTACGTTATATGGAAATACAGTGTTGCAGAATAAAGACAAATATGTACATACTGGAAACACTTTACAAGAAGAAATAACGCATGGTACAAAATTAGCCTGTATCTCCTAAACAACACGTTGTGACTCAAAAGGATTTGATGTGGTGATTACATCTAAACATGTAGCCTGAAAAGAGAACCCACAGGAGTATTTTCTTTCGTCAAAATTTTTTCAGAAAACCACGTTTTAAGGAAATCCATCATCGTGCGAAATTATTTTGTTTTTCCTAAACAACACGTTGTAACTCGAAAAGCTTTTGTGTTGCGTGTATGTCTAAGCATGTAGACTCAAAAGAGAATGCACAGTACAGTATTCTCTCGAACGAATATGTAAGAATACCACGTTATAAGGAAATACAGTGTTGCAGAGTAAAGACAGATACATACATATTGGAAACCCTTTACGAGAAGGAATAATACATCGTACAAAATTAGCTTGTATTTCCTAAACACCACGTTGTAACTCGAAAAGATTTGGTGTGGCGTGTACGTTAAAACGTGTAGCCTCAAAAGAGAACCCACAGGAGAATTTTCTTTCGTCAAAATTTGTCAGAAAACCACATTTTAAGGAAATCCCGCATCATGCGAAATTATCTAGTTTTTCCTAAACAACACGTTTTAACTCGAAAATCTTTGGTGTTGCGTGTATGTCTAAACGTGTGGCCTCAAAGAGAACGCACAGGAGAGTTTTCTCTCGAAAGAATATATAAGAATACCACATTATAAGGAAAAACAGTGTTGCAGAGTAAAGACAAATACGTACGTATTGGAAACACTTTATGAAAAGAAGTAACACATCGTAAAAAATTAGCTTGTATCTCCTAAACAACACTTTGTAACTCGAAATGATTTGGTATGGCGTGTACGTCTAAACATGTAGCCTCAAAAGAGAACCCACAGGAGAATTATTTTTGGTCAAAATTTGTCAGAAACCACGTATTAAGGAAATCCCGCATCATGCGAAATTATCTTGTTTTTCCTAAACAACACGTTGTGACTCGAAAAGCTTTGGTGCTGCGTGTATGTCTAAGCGTGTAGCCTCAAAATAGAATGCACAGGAGAGTTTTCTCTCGAAAGACTATGTAAGAATACCACGTTATAAGGAAATACAGTGTTGCCGAGTAAAGACAAATAGGTACTTATTGGAAACACTTTAAGAGAAGAAATAATGTATCGTACAAAATTAGCTTGTATCTCCTAAACAACACGTTGTAACTCGAAAAGATTTGGTGTGGCATGTACATCTAAATGTGCAGCCTCAAAAGGGAAGCCACAGGAGAATTTTCTTTCCTCAAAATATTTCAGAAAACCACGTTTTAAGGAAATCCCGCTTCGTGCGAAATTATCTTGTTTTTCCCAAACAACACATTGTAACTTGAAAAGCTTTGAGGTTGCGTGTATGTCTAAGCATGTAGCCTCAAAAGAGAACGCACAGGGGAGTTTTCTCTCGAAAGAATATGTAAGAATACCACGTTATTTGGAAATACAGTGTTGCAGAGTAAAGACCAATATGTATGTATTGGAAACACTTTATGAGAAGAAATAACGCATGGTAAAAAATTAGCTTGTATCTCCTAAACAACACGTTGCAACTCGAAAAGGTTTGGTGTGGTGTTTACATCTAAACGTGTAGCCTCAAAAGAGAACACACAGGAGAATTTTCTTTCGTCAAAATTTTTTTCAGAAAACCACGTTTTAAGGAAATCCTGCATCATGCGAAATTATGTTGTTTTTCCTAAACAACACGTTGTAACTCGAAAAGCTTTGGGGTTGCGTGTATGTCTAAACGTGTGGCCTCTAAAGGGAACGCACAGGAGAGTTTTCTCTCGAAAGAATATGTAAGAATACCACGTTATAAGGAAATACAGTGTTGCAGAGTAAGGACAAATACGTACATATTGTAAACACTTTACGAGAAGAAATAACGCGTCTACAAAATTAGCTTGTATCTCCTAAACAACACGTTGTAACTCGGAAAGATATGGTGTGGCATGTACGTCTAAACGTGTAGCCTCAAAAGAGAACCCACAGGAGAATTTTCGTTCGTCAAAATTTTTCAGAAAACCAGGTTTTAAGGGAATCCCGCATCGTGCGAAATTATTTTGTTTTTCCAAAACAACACGTTGTAACTCGAAAAGCTTTGGTGTTGCGTGTATGTCTAAGCGTGTAGCCTCAAAAGACAACGCACAGGAGAGGTTTCTCTAGAAAGAATATTTAAGAATACCACGTTATATGGAAATACAGTGTTGCAGAGTAAAGACAAATATGTACATATTGGAAACACTTTACAAGAAGAAATAACGCATGGTACAAAATTAGCCTGTATCTCCTAAACAACACGTTGTAACTCAAAAGGATTTGATGTGGTCATTACATCTAAACATGTAGCCTCAAAAAGAACCCACAGGAGTATTTTCTTTCTTCAATTTTTTTTTTCAGAAAACCACGTTTTAAGGAAATCCATCATCGTGCGAAATTATTTTGTTTTTCCTAAACAACACGTTGTAACTCGAAAAGCTTTGGTGTTGCGTGTATGTCTAAGCATGTAGACTCAAAAGAGAACGCACAGTAGAGTATTCTCTCGAACGAATATGTAAGAATACCACGTTATAAGGAAATACAGTGTTGCAGAGTAAAGACAGATACATACGTATTGGAAACACTTTACGAGAAGGAATAATTCATCATACAAAATTAGCTTGTATTTCCTAAACAACACGTTGTAACTCGAAAAGATTTGGTGTGGCGTGTACCTTGAAACGTGTAGCCTCAAAGGAGAACCGACAGGAGAATTTTCTTTCGTCAAAATTTCTCAGAAAACCACGTTTTAAGGAAATCCCGCATCGTGCGAAATTATCTTGTTTTTCCTAAACAACACGTTTTAACTCGAAAAGCTTTGGTGTTGCGTGTATGTCTAAGCGTGTAGCCTCAAAAGAGAACACACAGGAGAGTTTTCTCTCGAAAGAATACGTAAGAATAACACGTTATTTGGAAATACAGTGTTGCAGAGTAAAGAACAATATGTATATATTGTAAACACTTTATGAGAAGAAATAACGCATGGTAAAAAATTAGCTTGTATCTCCTAAACAACACGTTGTAACTCGAAAAGGTTTGGTGTGGTGTTTACATCAAAACGTGTCGCCTCAAAAGAGAATCCACAGGAGAATTTTCTTTCGTCAAAATTTTTTCAGAAAACCACGTTTTAAGGAAATCCCTCATCATGCGAAATTATCTCGTTTTTCCTAAACAACACGTTGTAACTCCAAAAGCTTTGGGGTTGCGTGTATGTCTAAATGTGTGGCCTCTAAAGAGAACGCACAGGAGAGTTTTCTCTCGAAAGAATATGTAAGAATACCACGTTATAAGGAAATACAGTGTTGCAGAGTAAAGACAAATAGGTATGTATTGGAAACACTTTACGAGAAGAAATAACGCATCTACAAAATTAGCTTGTATCTCCTAAACAACACGTTGTAACTCGAAAAGATTTGGTGTGGCGTGTACATCTAAACGTGTAGCCTCAAAAGAGAACCCACAGGATAATTTTCTTTGGTCAAAATTTGTCAGAAAACCACGTTTTAAGGAAATCCCGCATCGTGCGAAATTATCTTGTTTTTCCTAAACAACACGTTTTAACTCGAAAAGCTTTGGTGTTGCGTGTATGTCTAAGCGTGTAGCCTCAAAAGAGAACACACAGGAGAGTTTTCTCTCGAAAGAATACGTAAGAATAACACGTTATTTGGAAATACAGTGTTGCAGAGTAAAGAACAATATGTATATATTGTAAACACTTTATGAGAAGAAATAACGCATGGTAAAAAATTAGCTTGTATCTCCTAAACAACACGTTGTAACTCGAAAAGGTTTGGTGTGGTGTTTACATCAAAACGTGTCGCCTCAAAAGAGAATCCACAGGAGAATTTTCTTTCGTCAAAATTTTTTCAGAAAACCACGTTTTAAGGAAATCCCTCATCATGCGAAATTATCTCGTTTTTCCTAAACAACACGTTGTAACTCCAAAAGCTTTGGGGTTGCGTGTATGTCTAAATGTGTGGCCTCTAAAGAGAACGCACAGGAGAGTTTTCTCTCGAAAGAATATGTAAGAATACCACGTTATAAGGAAATACAGTGTTGCAGAGTAAAGACAAATAGGTATGTATTGGAAACACTTTACGAGAAGAAATAACGCATCTACAAAATTAGCTTGTATCTCCTAAACAACACGTTGTAACTCGAAAAGATTTGGTGTGGCGTGTACATCTAAACGTGTAGCCTCAAAAGAGAACCCACAGGAGAATTTTCTTTGGTCAAAATTTGTCAGAAAACCACGTTTTAAGGAAATCCCGCATCGTGCGAAATTATCTTGTTTTTCCTAAACAACACGTTTTAACTCGAAAAGCTTTGGTGTTGCGTGTATGTCTAAGCGTGTAGCCTCAAAAGAGAACACACAGGAGAGTTTTCTCTCGAAAGAATACGTAAGAATAACACGTTATTTGGAAATACAGTGTTGCAGAGTAAAGAACAATATGTATATATTGTAAACACTTTATGAGAAGAAATAACGCATGGTAAAAAATTAGCTTGTATCTCCTAAACAACACGTTGTAACTCGAAAAGCTTTGGTGTGGTGTTTACATCAAAACGTGTCGCCTCAAAAGAGAATCCACAGGAGAATTTTCTTTCGTCAAAATTTTTTCAGAAAACCACGTTTTAAGGAAATCCCTCATCATGCGAAATTATCTCGTTTTTCCTAAACAACACGTTGTAACTCCAAAAGCTTTGGGGTTGCGTGTATGTCTAAATGTGTGGCCTCTAAAGAGAACGCACAGGAGAGTTTTCTCTCGAAAGAATATGTAAGAATACCACGTTATAAGGAAATACAGTGTTGCAGAGTAAAGACAAATAGGTATGTATTGGAAACACTTTACGAGAAGAAATAACGCATCTACAAAATTAGCTTGTATCTCCTAAACAACACGTTGTAACTCGAAAAGATTTGGTGTGGCGTGTACATCTAAACGTGTAGCCTCAAAAGAGAACCCACAGGAGAATTTTCTTTGGTCAAAATTTGTCAGAAAACCACGTTTTAAGGAAATCCCGCATCGTGCGAAATTATCTTGTTTTTCCTAAACAACACGTTTTAACTCGAAAAGCTTTGGTGTTGCGTGTATGTCTAAGCGTGTAGCCTCAAAAGAGAACACACAGGAGAGTTTTCTCTCGAAAGAATACGTAAGAATAACACGTTATTTGGAAATACAGTGTTGCAGAGTAAAGAACAATATGTATATATTGTAAACACTTTATGAGAAGAAATAACGCATGGTAAAAAATTAGCTTGTATCTCCTAAACAACACGTTGTAACTCGAAAAGCTTTGGTGTGGTGTTTACATCAAAACGTGTCGCCTCAAAAGAGAATCCACAGGAGAATTTTCTTTCGTCAAAATTTTTTCAGAAAACCACGTTTTAAGGAAATCCCTCATCATGCGAAATTATCTCGTTTTTCCTAAACAACACGTTGTAACTCCAAAAGCTTTGGGGTTGCGTGTATGTCTAAATGTGTGGCCTCTAAAGAGAACGCACAGGAGAGTTTTCTCTCGAAAGAATATGTAAGAATACCACGTTATAAGGAAATACAGTGTTGCAGAGTAAAGACAAATAGGTATGTATTGGAAACACTTTACGAGAAGAAATAACGCATCTACAAAATTAGCTTGTATCTCCTAAACAACACGTTGTAACTCGAAAAGATTTGGTGTGGCGTGTACATCTAAACGTGTAGCCTCAAAAGAGAACCCACAGGAGAATTTTCTTTGGTCAAAATTTGTCAGAAAACCACGTTTTAAGGAAATCCCGCATCGTGCGAAATTATCTTGTTTTTCCTAAACAACACGTTTTAACTCGAAAAGCTTTGGTGTTGCGTGTATGTCTAAGCGTGTAGCCTCAAAAGAGAACACACAGGAGAGTTTTCTCTCGAAAGAATACGTAAGAATAACACGTTATTTGGAAATACAGTGTTGCAGAGTAAAGAACAATATGTATATATTGTAAACACTTTATGAGAAGAAATAACGCATGGTAAAAAATTAGCTTGTATCTCCTAAACAACACGTTGTAACTCGAAAAGCTTTGGTGTGGTGTTTACATCAAAACGTGTCGCCTCAAAAGAGAATCCACAGGAGAATTTTCTTTCGTCAAAATTTTTTCAGAAAACCACGTTTTAAGGAAATCCCTCATCATGCGAAATTATCTCGTTTTTCCTAAACAACACGTTGTAACTCCAAAAGCTTTGGGGTTGCGTGTATGTCTAAATGTGTGGCCTCTAAAGAGAACGCACAGGAGAGTTTTCTCTCGAAAGAATATGTAAGAATACCACGTTATAAGGAAATACAGTGTTGCAGAGTAAAGACAAATAGGTATGTATTGGAAACACTTTAAGAGAAGAAATAACGCATCTACAAAATTAGCTTGTATCTCCTAAACAACACGTTGTAACTCGAAAAGATTTGGTGTGGCGTGTACATCTAAACGTGTAGCCTCAAAAGAGAACCCACAGGAGAATTTTCTTTGGTCAAAATTTGTCAGAAAACCACGTTTTAAGGAAATCCCGCATCGTGCGAAATTATTTGGTTTTTCCAAAACAACACGTTGTAACTCGAAAAGCTTTGGTGTTGCGTGTATGTCTAAGCATGTAGCCTCAAAAGAGTACACACAGGAGAGGTTTCTCTCGAAAGAATATGTAAGAATACCACGTTATATGGAAATACAGTGTTGCAGAGTAAAGACAAATATGTACGTATTGGAAACACTTTACGAGAAGAAATAACGCATGGTACAAAATTAGCTTGTATCTCCTAAACAACCCGTTGTGACTCAAAAGGATTTGAGGTAGTGTTTACATCTAAACATGTAGCCTCAAAAGAGAACCCACAGGAGTATTTTCTTTCGTCAAAATTTTTTCAGAAAACCACGTTTTAAGGAAATCCCGCATCGTGCGAAATTATTTTGTTTTTCCTAAACAACACGTTGTAACTCGAAAAGATTTGGTGTTGCGTGTATGTCTGAGCATGTAGCCTCAAAAGGGAAGGCACAGGAGAATTTTCTCTCGAAAGAATATGTAAGATAACCACGTTATAAGGAAATACAGTGTTGCAGAGTAAAGACAGATACATACATATTGGAAACACTTTACGAGAAGGAATAATACATCGTACAAAATTAGCTTGTATTTCCTAAACAACACGTTGTAACTCGAAAAGATTTGGTGTGGCGTGTACGTTGAAACGTGTAGCCTCAAAAGAGAACCCAAAGGAGAATTTTCTTTCGTCAAAATTTGTCAGAAAACCACGTTTTAAGGAAATCCCGCATCGTGCGAAATTATCTTGTTTTTCCTAAACAACACGTTTTAACTCGTAAAGCTTTGGTGTTGCGTGTATGTCTAAACGTGTGGCCTCAAAGAGAATGCACAGGGGAGTTTTCTCTCGAAAGAATATATAAGAATACCACGTTATAAGGAAATACAGTGTTGCAGAGAAAAGACTAATATGTACGTATTGGAAACATTTTACGAGAAGAAATAACGCATCGTACAAAATTAGCTTGTATCTCCTAAACAACACGTTGTAACTCGAAAAGATTTGGTGTGTCGTGTACGTCTAAACGTGTAGCCTCAAAAGAGAACCCACAGGAGAATTTTTTTGGTCAAAATTTGTCAACAAAGCACGTATTAAGGAAATCCTGCATCGTGAGAAATTATCTTGTTTTTCCTAAACAACACGTTGTGACTTGAAAAGCTTTGGTGCTGCGTGTATGTCTAAGCGTGTAGCCTCAAAAGAGAACGCACAGGAGAATTTTCTCTCGAAAGAATATGTAAGGATAACACGTTATAAGTAAATACAGTGTTGCAGAGTAAAGACAAATAGGTACTTATTGGAAACACTTTACGAGAAGAAATAAAGTATCGTACAAAATTAGCTTGTATCTCCTAAACAACAGTTGTAACTCGAAAAGATTCGGTGTGGCGTGTACATCTAAACGTGGAGCCTCAAAAGGGAACCCACAGAAGAATTTTCTTTCGTCAAAATTTGTCAGAAAACCACGTTTTAAGAAAATCCCGCTTCCTGCGAAATTATCTTGTTTTTCCTAAACAACACGTTGTAACTTGAAAAGCTTTGGTGTTGCGTGTATGTCTAAGCGTGTAGCCTCAAAAGAGAACGCACAGGGGAGTTTTCTCTCGAAAGAATATGTAAGAATACCACGTTATTTGGAAATACAGTGTTGCAGAGTAAAGACCAATATGTATGTATTGGAAACACTTTATGAGAAGAAATAACGCATGGTAAAATATTAGCTTGTATCTCCTAACAACACGTTGCAACTCGAAATGGTTTGGTGTGGTGTTTACATCTAAACGTGTAGCCTCAAAAGAGAACACACAGGAGAATTTTCTTTCGTCAAAATTTTTTCAGAAAACCACGTTTTAAGGAAATCCCGCATCATCCGAAATTATCTTGTTTTTCCTAAACAACACGTTGTAACTCGAAAAGCTTTGGGCTTGCGTGTATGTCTAAACGTGTGGCCTCTAAAGAGAACGCACAGGAGAGTTTTCTCTCGAAAGAATATGTAAGAATACCACGTTATAAGGAAATACAGTGTTGCAGAGTAAAGACAAATACGTACATATTGTAAACACTTTACGAGAAGAAATAACGCATCTACAAAATTAGCTTGTATCTCCTAAACAACACGTTGTAACTCGAAAGGATTTGGTGTGGCGTGAACGTCTAAACGTGTAGCCTCAAAAGAGAACCCACAGGAGAATTTTCGTTCGTCAAAATTTTTCAGAAAACCACGTTTTAAGGAAATCCCGCATCGTGCGAAATTATTTTGTTTCTCCAAAACAACACGTTGTAACTCGAAAAGCTTTGGTGTTGCGTGTATGTCTAAGCATGTAGCCTCAAAAGGGAACGCACAGGAGAGGTTTCTCTTGAAAGAATATTTAAGAATACCACGTTATATGGAAATACAGTGTTGCAGAGTAAAGACAAATATGTACATATTGGAAACACTTTACAAGAAGAAATAACGCATGGTACAAAATTAGCCTGTATCTCCTAAAGAACACGTTGTGACTCAAAAGGATTTGATGTGGTGATTACATCTAAACATGTAGCCTCAAAAGAGAACCCACAGGAGTATTTTCTTTCGTCAAAATTTTTTCAGAAAACCACGTTTTAAGGAAATCCATCATCGTGTGAAATTATTTTGTTTTTCCTAAACAACATGTTGTAACTTGAAAAGCTTTTGTGTTGCGTGTATGTCTAAGCGTGTAGACTCAAAAGAGAATGCACAGTAGAGTATTCTCTCGAACGAATATGTAAGAATACCACGTTATAAGGAAATACAGTGTTGCAGAGTAAAGACAGATACATACGTATTGGAAACACTTTACGAGAAGGAATAATACATCGTACAAAATTAGCTTGTATTTCCTAAACAACACGTTGTAACTCGTAAAGATTTGGTGTGGCGTGTACGTTGAAACGAGTAGCCTCAAAAGAGAACCCACAGGAGAATTTTCTTTCGTCAAAATTTGTCAGAAAACCACATTTTAAGGAAATCCCGCATAGTGCGAAATTATCTTGTTTTTCCTAAACAACACGTTTTAACTCGAAAAGCTTTGGTGTTGCGTGTATGTCTAAACGTGTGGCCTCAAAGAGAACGCACAGGAGAGTTTTCTCTCGAAAGAATATATAAGAATACCACATTATAAGGAAATACAGTGTTGCAGAGTAAAGACAAATACGTACGTATTGGAAACACTTTATGAAAAGAAGTAACGCATCATAAAAAATTAGCTTGTATCTCCTAAACAACACTTTGTAACTCGTAATGATTTGGTGTGGCGTGTACGTCTAAACATGTAGCCTCAAAAGAGAACCCACAGGAGAATTATTTTTGGTCAAAATTTGTCAGAAAACCACGTATTAAGGAAATCCCGCATCGTGCGAAATTATCTTGTTTTTCCTAAACAACACGTTGTGACTCGAAAAGCTTTGGTGCTGCGTGTATGTCTAAGCGTGTTGCCTCAAAAGAGAATGCACAGGAGAGTTTTCTTTCGAAAGAATATGTAAGAATACCACGTTATAAGGAAATACAGTGTTGCAGAGTAAAGACAAATAGGTACTTATTGGAAACACTTTAAGAGAAGAAATAATGTATCATACAAAATTAGCTTGTATCTCCTAAACAACACGTTGTAACTCGAAAAGATTTGGTGTGGCATGTACGTCTAAACGTGTAGCCTCAAAAGGGAAACCACAGGAGAATTTTCTTTCGTCAAAATTTGTCGGAAAACCACGTTTTAAGGAAATCCCTCATCGTGCGAAATTATCTTGTTTTTCCTAAACAACACGTTGTAACTCGAAAAGCATTGGTGTTTCGTGTATGTCTAAGCATGTAGCCTCAAAAGAGAATGCACAGGAGAGTTTTCTCTCGAAAGAATATGTAAGAATACCACGTTATTTGGAAATACAGTGTTGCAGAGTAAAGACCAATATGTATGTATTGGAAACACTTTATAAGAAGAAATAACGCGTGGTAAAATATTAGCTTGTATCTCCTAAACAACACGTTGTAACTCGAAAAGGTTTGGTGTGATGTTTACATCTAAACGTGTAGCCTCAAATGAGAACCCACAGGAGAATTTTCTTACGTCAAAATTTGTCAGAAAACCACATTTTAATGAAATCCCGCATCGTGCGAAATTATCCTGTTTTTCCTAATCAACACGTTGTAACTCAAAAAGCTTTGGTGTTGCGTGTATGTCTAAGCGTGTAGCCTCCAAAAAGAACGCACAGGATAGTTTTCTCTCTACAGAATATGTAAGAATACCACGTTATAAGGAAATACAGTGTTGCAGAGTATAGTCAAATATGTACTTATTGGAAACACTTTACGAGAAGAAATAACGCATCATGCAAAATTAGCTTGTATCTCCTAAACAGCACGTTGTAACTCGAAAAGATTTGGTGTGGCGTGTACGTCTAAACGTGTAGCCTCAAAAGAGAACCCACAGGAGAATTTTATTTGTCAAAATTTTTCAGAAAACCACGTTTTAAGGAAATCCCGCATCGTGAGAAATTATGTTGTTCTTCCTAAACAACACGTTGTAACTCGAAAAGCTTTGCTGTTGCATGTATGTCCAAGTGTGTAGCCTCAAATGAGAACGCACAGGAGAGTTTTCTCTCGAAAAATATGTAAGAATACCACGTTATAAGGAAATACAGTTTTGCAGAGTAAAGACAAATACTTATTTATTGGAAAAACTTTACGAGAAGAAATAACGCATCTTACAAAATTAGCTTGTATTTCCTAAACAACACGTTGTAACTTAAAAAGATTTGGTGTGGCCTGTACATCTAAACGTGTAGTCTCAAAAGAGAACCCATAGGAGAATTTTCTTTGGTGAAAATTTGTCAGAAAACCACGTATTAAGGAAGTCCCTCATCCTGAGAAATTATCTTGTTTTTCCTAAACAACACTTTGTAACGCGAAAAGCTTTGGTGTTGCGTGTATATCTAAGCGTGTAGCCTCCAAAGAGAATGCACAGGAGAGTTTTCTCTCGAAAGGATATGTAAGAATACCACGTTATAAGGAAATACTGTGTTGCAGAGTAAAGACAAATATGTATGTATTGGGAACCCATAAACTTTAAGAGATGAAATAAAGCATCGTACAAAATTAGCTTGTATCTCCTAAACAACACGTTGTAACTCGAAAGGATTTGGTGTGGCGTGTACGTCTAAACGTGTAGCCTCAAAAGAGAACCCACAGGACAATTTTCTTTCGTCAAAATTTTTCAGAAAACCACGTTTTAAGGAAATCCCGCATCGTGAGAAATTATCTTGTTCTTCCTAAAGAACACGTTTTAATTCGAAAAGCTTTGGTGTTGGGTGTATGTGTAAGCATGTAGCCCCAAAAGAGAACGCACAGGAGAGTTTTCTCTCGAAAGAATATGTAAGAATACCACGTTATAAGGAAATACAGTGTGGCAGAGTAAAGACAAATACGTACATAATGGAAGCACTTTATGAGAGAAATAACGCATCTTGCAAAATTAGCTTGTATGTCCTAAACAACACGTTGTAACTCGAAAAGATTTGGTGTGGCGTGTACGTCTAAAAGTGTAGCCTCAAAAGTGAATCCACAGGAGAGTTTTCTTTCCTCAAAATTTGTCAGAAAACCACGTTTTAAGGAAATCCCGCATCCTGCGAAATTATCTTTTTTTCCTTATTAACACATTGAAACTAGAAAAGCTTTGGTGTTGCGTGTATGCCTAAGCGTGTAGCCTCAAAAGAGAATGCACAGGAGAGTTTTCTCTCGAAAGAATATGTAAGAATACCACGCTACAAGGAAATATATTGCTGCAGAGTAAAGACAAATACGTACGTATTGGAAACACATTATGAGAAGACATAACGCATGGTAAAAATTAGCTTGTATCTCCGAAACAACACATGGTAACTCAAAAAGATTTGGTGTGGCATGTACGTCTAAACGTGTAGCCTCAAAAGAGAACACACAGGAGAGTTTTCTCCCGAAAGAATATGTAGGAATACTACGTTATAAGGAAATACAGTGTTGCAGAGTAAAGACAAATACAAACTTATTGGAAACACTTAAGCTTTACGAGAAGAAAAACACATAGTACAAAATTAGCTTGTATATCCTAAACAACACGTTATAACTCGAAAGGATTTGGTGTGGCGTGTACATCTAAACGTGAAGCCTCAAAGAGAACCCACAGGAGAATTTTCTTTCGTCACAATTTGTCAGAAAACCATGTTTTAAGGAAATCCCGCATCATGCGAAATTATCTTGTTTTTCCTAAACAACACGTTGTAACTGGAAAAGCTTTGGTGTTGCGTGAATGTCTAAGCATGTAGCCTCCAAAGAGAATGCACAGGAGAGTTTTCTCTCGAAAGAATATGTAAGATTACCACGTTATAAGGAAATACAGTGTTGCAGAGTAGAGGCAAATATATACATTTTGGAAACACTTAAACTTTACGAGAAGAAATAATTCATCGTTAAAAAATTAGCTTGTATCTGCTAAACAACAAGTTGTAACTCAAAAAGATTTGGTGTGGCATGTACGTCTAAACGTGTAGCCTCAAAAGAGAACGCACAGGAGAGTTTCCTCTCGAAAGAATATGTAGGAATACTACGTTATAAAGAAATACAGTGTTGCAGAGTAAAGACAAATACATACTTATTGGAAACACTTAAGCTTTACGAGAAGAAAAAACACATAGTACAAAATTAGCTTGTATATCCTAAACAACACGTTATAACTCGAAAGGATTTGGTGTGGCGTGTACATCTAAACGTGAAGCCTCAAAAGAGAACCCACAGGAGAATTTTCTTTCGTCACAATTTGTCAGAAAACCACGTTTTAAGGAAATCCCGCATCATGCGAAATTATCTTGTTTTTCCTAAACAACACGTTGTAACTCGAAAAGCTTTGGTGTTGCGTGAATGTCTAAGTGTGTAGCCTCCAAAGAGAATGCACAGGAGAGTTTTCTCTCGAAAGAATATGTAAGAATACCACGTTATAAGGAAATACAGTGTTGCAGAGTAGAGGCAAATACATATGTATTGGAAACACTTAAATTTTATGAGAAGAAATAATTCATTGTAAAAAAATTAGCTTGATTCTCCTAAACAACAAGTTGTAACTCAAAAAGATTTGGTGTGGCGTGTACGTCTAAACGTTTAGCCTCAAAAGAGAACCCACAGGAGAATTTTCTTTCGTCAAAATTTGTCAGAAAACCACGTTTTAAGGAAATCCCGCTTCGTGAGAAATTATCTTGTTTTTCCTAAACAACACGTTGTAACTCGAAAAGCTTTGCTGTTGCGTGTATGTCTCAGCGTGTAGCCTCAAATGAGAACGCACAGGAGAGTTTTCTCTCGAAAAAATATGTAAGAATACCACGTTATATGGAAATACAGTGTTGCAGAGTAAAGACAAATACTTACTTATTGGAAAAACTTTATGAGAAGAAATAACGCATGGTACAAAATTAGCTTGTATCTCCTAAACAACACGTTGAAACTTAAAAAGATTTGTTGTGGACTGTACGTCTAAACGTGAAGTCTCAAAAGAGAACCAATAGGAGAAATTTCTTTTGTCAAAATTTGTCAGAAAACCACGAATTAAGGAAATCCCTCATCGTGCGAAATTATCTTGGTTTTCCTAAACAACACGTTGTAACGCGAAAAGCTTTGGTGTTGCGTGTATGTCTAAGCGTGTAGCCTCAAAAGAGGACGCACAGGAGAGTTTTCTCTCGAAAGAATATGTAAGAATACCACGTTATAAGGAAATACAGTGTTGCAGACTAAAGGCAAATACGTACGTATTGGAAACACTTTATGAGAAGAAATAACGCATCTTATAAAATTAGCTTGTATCACCTAAACAACACATTGTAACTCGAAAAGATTTGGTGTGGCGTGTATGTCTAAACGTGTAGCCTCAAAATAGAACCCACAGGAGAATTTTTGTTCGTTAAAATTTGTCAGAAATCCATGTTTTAAGGAAATCACTCATCCTGCGAAATTATCTTGTTTTTCCTAAACAACATGTTGTAACTCGAAAAGCTTTGATGTTGCGTGTATGTCTAAGCGTGTAGCCTCAAAAGAGAACGCACAGGAGAGTTTTCTCTCGAAAGAACATGTAAGAATACCACATTATAAGGAAATACAGTTTTGCAGATTAAAGACAAATACGTATGTATTTGAAACACTCTATGAGAAGAAATAACGCATCGCAAAAAATTAGTTTGTATCTCCTAAACAACACGTTGTAACTCGAAAACATTTGGTGTGGCATGTACGTCTAAACGTGTAGCCTCAAAAGAGAACCCACAGGAGAATTTTCTTTCGTCAAAATTTGTCAGAAAACGACTTATTAAGGAAATCCCGCATCGTGCGAAACTATCTTGTTTTTCCTAAACAACACATTGTAACTCGAAAATCTTTGGTGTTGCGTGTATGTCTAAGCATGTAGCCTCAAAAGAGAATGCACAGGAGAGATTTCTCTCGAACGAGTATGTAAGAATACCACGTTATAAGGAAATACATTGTGGTAAATTAAAGATAAATACGTTCCTTTTGGAAACACTTAAACTTTACAAGAAGATATAAAGCATCGTAAAAAATTAGTTTGTATCTCCTAAACAACACGTTGTAACTCGAAAACATTTGGTGTGGCGTGTACGTCTAAACGTTTAGCCTCAAATGAAAACCCACAGGAGAATTTTTTTCGTCAAAATTTGTCAGAAAACCACGTTTTAAGGAATTCCCGCATCGTGCGAAATTATCTTGTTTTTCCTAAACAACACGTTCTAACTCGAAATGCTTTGGTGTGGCCTGTATGTCTAAGCGTGTAGCCTCAAAAGAGAATGCACAGGAGAGTTTTCTCTCGAAAGAATATGTACGAATACCATGTTATAAGGAAATACAGTGTTGTAAAGACAAATATGTACGTATTGGAAACACTTTAGGAGAAGAAATAACGCATCGTACAAAATTAGCTTGTATCTCCTAAACAACACGTTGTAACTCGAAAGGATTTGGTGTGGCGTGTACGTCTAAACATGTAGCCTCAAAAGAGAAACCACAGGAGAATTTTCTTTCATCAAAATTTGTCAGAAAACCACGTTTTAAGGAAAACCCGCATAGTGCGAAACTATCTTGTTTTTCCTAAACAACACATTGTAACTCGAAAATCTTTGGTGTTGGGTGTATGTGTAAGCGTGTAGCCTCAAAAGAGAATGCACAGGAGAGTTTTCTCTCGAAAGAATATGTAAGAATACCACGTTATAAGGAAATATATTGCTGCAGAGTAAAGACAAATACATACGTATTGGAAATATTTTATGAGAAGAAATAACGCATGGTACAAAATTTGCTTGTATCTCCTAAACAACACGTGGTAACTCAAAAAGATTTGGTGTGGCGTGTACGTCTAAATGTGTAGCCTCAAAAGAGAACCCACAGGAGAATTTTCTTACGTCAAAATTTGTCAGAAAACCACGTATTAAGGAAATCCCTCATCGTGCGAAATTATCTTGGTTTTCCTAAACAACACGTTGTAACGCGAAAAGCTTTGGTGTTGCGTGTATGTCTAAGCGTGTAGCCTCAAAAGAGGACGCACAGGAGAGTTTTCTCTCGAAAGAAGATATAAGAATACCACGTTATAAGGAAATACAGTTTTGCAGACTAAAGGCAAATACGTACGTATTGGAAACACTTTAGAGAAGAAATAACGCATCGTACAAAATTAGCTTCTATCTCCTAAACAACACGTTGTAACTCGTAAAGATTGGGTGTGGCATGTACGTCTAAACATGTAGCCTCAAAAAAGAACCCACAGGAGAATTGTTTTTCGTTAAAATTTGTCAGAAAACCATGTTTTAAGGAAATCACTCATCGTGCGAAATTATCTTTTTTTTCCTAAACAACATGTTGTAACTCGAAAAGCTTTGATGTTGTGTGTATGTCTAAGCGTGTAGCCTCAAAAGAGAACGCACAGGAGAGTTCTCTCTCGAAGGAACATGTAAGAATACAACATTATAAGGAAATACATTTTTGCAGAGTAAAGACAAATACGTATGTATTTGAAACACTTTATGAGAAGAAATAACGCATCGTAAAAAATTAGTTTGTATCTCCTAAAAAACACGTTAACTCGAAAAGATTTGGTGTGGCGTGTACGTCTAAACGTGTAGCCTCAAAAGAGAACACACAGGAGAATTTTCTTTCGTCAAAATTTGTCAGAAAACCACTTATTAAGGAAATCCCACATCGTGCGAAACTATCTTGTTTTTCCTAAACAACACATTGTAACTCGAAAATCTTTGGTGTTGCGTGTATGTCTAAGCATGTAGCCTCAAAAGTGAACGGAAAGGAGAGATTTCTCTTGAACGAGTATGTAAAAATACCACGTTATAAGGAAATACATTGTGGCAAATTAAAGATACATACGTACCTTTTGGAAACACTTAAACTTTACGAGAAGATATAAAGTATCGTAAAAAATTAGCTTGTATCTCCTAAACAACACGTTGTAACTCGAAAAGATTTGGTGTGGCGTGTACGTCTAAACATGTAGCCTCAAATGAAAACCCTCAGAAGAATTTTCTTTCGTCAAAATTTGTCAGAAAACCACATTTTAAGGAATTCCCGCATCATGAGAAATTATTTTGTTTTTCCTAAACAACATGTTCTAACTCGAAATGCTTTGGTGTTGCGTGTATGTCTAAGCGTGTATCCTCAAAAGAGAATGCACAGGAGAGTTTTCTCTCGAAAGAATATGTACGAATACCATGTTATAAGGAAATAAACTGTTGTAAAGACAAATACGTACGTATTGGAAACACTTTAGGAGAAGAAATAACGCATCGTACAAAATTAGCTTGTATATCCTAAACAACACGTTGTAACTCGAAAAGATTTGGTGTGGTGTGTACCTCTAAACGTGTAGCCTCAAAAGAGAACCCACAGGAGAATTTTCTTTCGTCAAAATTTTTCAGAAAACCACGTTTTAAGGAAATCCCGCATCGTGCGCAATTATCTTGTTTTTCATAAACAAAACATTGTAACTCGAAAAGCTTTGGTGTTGGGTGTGTGTCTAAGCGTGTAGCCTCAAAAGAGAATGCACAGGAGAGTTTTCTCTCGAAAGAATATGTAAGAATACCACGTTATAAGGAAATATATTGCTGCAGAGTAAAGACAAATACATATGTATTGGAAACATATTATGAGAAGAAATAACGCATGGTACACAATTATCTTGTATCTCCTAAACAACACGAGGTAACTCAAAAAGATTTGGTGTGGCGTGTAGTCTAAATGTGTAGCCTCAAAAGAGAACCCACAGGAGAATTTTCTTACATCAAAATTTGTCAGAAAATCACGTTTTAAGGAAATCCCGCATCGTGCGAAATTATCTTGGTTTTCCTAATCAACACGTTGTAACTCAAAAAGCTTTGGTGTTGCGTGTATGTCTAAGCATGTAGCCTCCAAAGAGAACGCACAGGATAGTTTTCTCTCGAAAGAATATATAAGAATACCACGTTATAAGGAAATAGAGTGTTGCAGAGTAAAGACAAATATGTATGTATTGGAAACCCTTAAATTTTACGAGATGAAATAAAGCATCGAACATAATTAGCTTGTATCTCCTAAACAACACGTGGTATCTCAAAAAGATTTGGTGTGGCCTGTACGTCTAAACGTGTAGCCTCAACAGAGAACCCACAGGACAATTTTCTTTCGTCTAAATTTGTCAGAAAACCACGTTTTACGGAAATCCCGCATCGTGAGAAATTATCTTGTTCTGCTTAAACAACACGTTGTAACTCAAAAAGCTTTGGTGTTGCGTGTATGTCTAAGCGTGTAGCCTCAAAAGAGAACGCAAAGGAGAGTTTTTTCTCGAAAGAATATGTAAGAATGCAACGTTATAAGGAAATACAATGTTGCAGAGTAAAACAAATACGTACGTATTGGAAACACTTTAGGAGCAGAAATAACGCATGGAACAAAATTAGCTTGTATCTCCTAAACAACACGTTGTAACTCGAAAGGATTTGGTGTGGCGTGTACGTCTAAACGTTTAGCCTCAAAAGAAAACCCACTGAAGAATTTTCTTTTGTCAAATTTGTCAGAAAACCACATATTAAGGAAATCCTGCATTGTGCGAAATTATCTTGTTTTTTCCTAAAAAACCCATTGTAACTCGAAAAGCTTTGGTGTTGCTTTTTGTCTCAGTGTGTAGCCTCAAAAGAAAACACACAGGAGAGTTTTCACTCGAAAGAATATGCAAGAATACCAGGTTATAAGGAAATACAGTGTTGCAGAGTAAAGACAATACGTACGTATTGGAAACACTTTACGAGAAGAAATAAGGCATCATACAAAATTAGCTTGTATCTCCTAAACAACAGGTTGTAACTGGAAAGGATTTGGTGTGGCATGTACGTCTAAACATGTAGCCTCAAAAGAGAACCCACAGGAGAATTTTCTATCGTCAAAATTTGTGAGAAAACCACGTTTTAAGGAAATCCCTCATCGTGCAAAATTATCTTGTTTTTCTTAAACAGCACGTTGTAACTCGAAAAGCTTTGGTGTTGCGTGTATGTCTAAGCATGTACCCTCAAAAGAGAATGCAAAGGAGAGTTCTTTCTCGAAAGAATATATAAGAATACCACGTTATAAGGAAATACAGTGTTGCAGAGTAAAGACAAATAAGTACATATTGGAAACACTTTACGAGAAGAAATAACGCATCGTACAAAATTAGCTTGTATCTCCTAAACAACACGTTGTAACTCGAAATGATTTGGTGTGGCGTGTACGTCTAAACGTATAGCCTCAAAAGAGAACCCACAGGAGAATTTTCTTTGGTCAAATTTGTCAGAAAACCACGTATTAAGGAAATTCTGCATCGTGCGAAATTATCTTGTTTTTCCTAAACAACACGATGTAACGCAAAAAGCTTTGGTGTTGAGTGTATGTCTCAGCGTGTAGCCTCAAAAGAGAACACACAGGAGAGTTTTCTCTCGAAAGAATATGTAAGAATACCACGGTATAAGGAAATACAGTGTTGCAGAGTAAAGACGAATAGGTACGTATTGGAAAACCTTAAACTTTACGAGATGAAATAAAGCATCGTACAAAATTAGCTCCTATCTCCTAAACAAAACGTTGTAACTCGAAAAGATTTCGTGTGGCGTGTACATCTAAACGTGTAGCCTCAAAAGAGAACCCACAGGACAATTTTCTTTCTTCAAATTTTTCAGAAAACCACGTTTTAAGGAAATCCCACATCGTGCGAAATTATCTTGTTTTTCCTAAACAACACGTTGTAACTCGAAAAGCTTTGGTGTTGCGTGTATGTCTAAGCATGTAGACTCAAAAGAGAGCATACAAGAGAGTTTTCTCTCGAAAGAATATGTAAGAATACCACGTTATAAGGAAATACAGTGTTGCAGAATAAAGACAAATACGTACTTATTGGAAACACTTTATGAGAAGAAATAACGCATCGTAAAATATTAGCTTGTATCTCCTAAACAACACGATGTAACTCGAAAAGATTTGGTGTGGCGTGTACGTCTAAACGTGTAGCCTCAAAAGAGAACCCACAGGAGAATTTTCTTTGGTCAAAATTTGTCAGAAAACAACGTATTAAGGAAATCCCGCATTGTGCAAAATTATCTTGTTTTTCCTAAACAACGCATTGTAACTGGAAATGCTTTGGTGTTGTGTGTATGTCTATGCGTGTAGCCCCAAAAGAGAACACACAGGAGAGTTTTCTCTCGAAAGAATATGTAAGAATACCACGTTATAAGGAAGTACACTATTGCAGAATAATGACAAATAGTTACGTATTGGAAACCCTTAAACTTTACGAGATGAAATAAATCATATTACAAAATTAGCTTGTATCTCCTAAACAACACGTTGTAACTCGAAAAGTTTTGGTGTGGCGTGTACGTCTAAACGTGTAGCCTCAAAAGAGAACCACAGGACAATTTTCTTTCTTCAAAATTTGTCAGAAAACCACGTTTTAAAGAAATCCCGCATCGTGAGAAATTATCTTGTTCTTCCTAAACAACACGTTGTAACTCGAAAAGCTTTGGTGTTGCGTGTATGTCTAAGCGTGTAGCCTCAAAAGAGAACACACAGGAGAGTTTTCTCTCGAAAGAATATGTAAGAATACCACGTTATAAGGAAATACAGTGTTACAGAATAAAGACATATACGTACTTATTGGAAACACTTAAACTTTACGAGAAGGAAGAGCGCATCGTACAAAATTAGCTTGTATCTCCTAAACAACACGTTGTAACTTGAAAAGATTTGGTGTGGCGTGTACATCTAAAGGTGTAGCCTCAAAAGAGAACCCTCAGGAGTATTTTCTTTCATCAAAATTTGTCAGAAAACCACGTTTTAAGGAAATCCCGCATCGTGCTAAATTATCTTGTTTTTCCTAAACAACACATTGTAACTCGAAAAGCTTTGGTGTTGTCTGTATGTCTAAGCCTGTAGCCTCAAAAGAGAACGCACAGGAGAGTTTTCTCTCGAAAGAATATGTAAGAATACCACGTTATAAGGAAATACAGTGTTGCAGAGAAAAGGCAAATACGTATGTATTAGAAACACTTAAACTCTACGAGAAGAAATAACGCATCGTAAAAATATTAGCTTGTATCTCCTAAACAGCATGGTGTAACTCAAAAAGATTTGGTGTGGCGTGTACGTCTAAACGTGTATCCTCAAAAGAGAACCCACAGGAGAATTTTCTTTCATCAAAATTTGTCAGAACACCACGTTTTAAGTAAATCCCGCATCGTGGGAAATTATCTTGTTCTTCCTAAACAACATGTTGTAACTCGAAAAGCTTTGCTGTTGCGTGTATGTCTAAGCATGTAGCCTCAAAAGCGAATGCACAGGAGAGTTTTCTCTCAAAAGAATAAGAAAGAATACCACGTTATAAGGAAATACAGTGTTGCAGAGTAAAGACAAATACGTATGTATTGGAAACCCTTAAACTTTACGAGATGAAATAAAGCATCGTACAAAATGAGCTCGTATCTCCTAAACAACATGTTGTAACTCGAAAAGATTTGGTGTGGCGTGTACGTCTAAACGTGTAGCCTCAAAAGAGAACCCACAGGACAATTTTCTTTCGTCAAAATTCGTCAGAAATCCACGTTTTAAGGAAATCCCGCATCGTGAGAAATTATCTTGTTCTTCCTAAACAACACGTTTTAACTCGAAAAGCTTTGGTGTTGGGTGTATGTCTAAGCGTGTAGCCCCAAAAGAGAACTCATAGGAGAGTTTTCTCTCGAAAGAATATGTAAGAATACCACGTTATAAAGAAATACAGTGTTGCAGAGTTAAGGCAAATACATACGTATTGGAAACACTTTATGAGAGAAATAACGCATCTTGCAAAATTAGCTTGTATCTCCTAAACAACACGTTGTAACTCGAAAAAATTTCGTGTGGCATGTACGTTTAAACGTGTAGCCTCAAAAGAGAACCCACAGGAGAGTTTTCTTTCGTCAAAATTTGTCAGAAAACCATGTTTTAATGAAATCCCGCATCGTGCGAAATCATCTTGGTTTTCCTAAACAAAACGTTGTAACTCGAAAAGCTTTGGTGTTGCGTGTATTTCTAAGCATGTAGCCTCAAAAGAGAACGCAAAGGAGAGTTTTCTCTCGAAAGAATATACAAGAATACCACGTTATTAGGAAATACAGTGTTGCAGAGTAAAGACAAATACGCACGTATTGGAAACACTTTATGAGAAGAAATAACGCATCACACAAAATTAGCTTGTATCTCCTAAACAACGCGTTGTAACTTAAAAAGATTTGGTGTGGCCTGTACGTCTAAATGTGTAGCCTCAAAAGAGAACCCATAGGAGAATTTTCGTTGGTCAAAATTTGTCAGAAAACCACGTATTAAGGAAATCCCGCATCGTGCAAAATTATCTTGATTTTCCTAAACAACATGTTGTAACTCAAAAAGGGATTTCCTTAAAACGTGGTTTTCTGTCAAATTTTGACGAAGAAAATTATCCTGTGGGTTCTCTTTTGAGGCTACACGTTTAGACGTACACACCACACCAAAACTAATTTTGTACGATGCCTTATTTCTTCTCGTAAAGTTTAAGTGTTTCAAATAAGTACGTATTTGTCTTTACACTGCAACACTGTATTTCCTTATAACGTGGTATTCTTACATATTCTTTCGAGAGAAAACTCTCCTGTGCATTCTTTTCGAGTTACAACATGTTGTTTAGGACATACAAGTTAATTTTGCAAGATGCGTTATTTCTCTCATAAAGTGTTTCCAATAAGTACGTATTTGTCTTTGCTCTGCAACACTGTATTTCCTTATAACATGGTATTCTTACATATTCTTTCGAGAGAAAACTCTCCTGTGTGTTCTCTTTTGAGGCTACACGCTTTGACATACATGTAACACCAAAGCTTTTCGAGTTACAATGTGTTGTTTAGGAAAAACAAGATAAATTAGCACGATGCGGGATTTCCTTAAAATGTGGTTTTCTTACAAATTTTGAGGAAAGAAAATACTCCTGTGGGTTCTCTTTTGAGGCTACACATTTAGCCGTACACGCCACACCAAATCTTTTCGAGTTACAACGTGTTGTTTAGGAGATACAAGCTAATTTTTTACGATGCGTTATTTCTTCTCATAAAGTTTAAGTGTTTCCATACTGTACATATTTGCCTTTACTCTGCAACACTGTATTTCCTTATAACGTGGTTTTCTTGCATATTCTTTCGATAGAAAACTCTCCTGTGCGTTCTCCTTTGAGGCTACATGCTTAGACAAACACGCAACACCAAAGCTTTTCGAGTTACAACGTGTTGTTTATGAAAAACAACATAATTTCGCACGATGCGGGATTTCCTTAAAACGTGGTTTTCTGACAAATTTTGACGAAATAAAACTCTCCTGTGGGTACTCTTTGGAGGCTACACATTTAAACGTACACGCCACACCAAATCTTTTCGAGTTACAACGTGTTGTTTAGGACATACAAGCTAATTTGGCAAGAAGCGTTATTTCTCTTATAAAGTGTTTCCAATATGTACGTATTTGTCTTTACTCTGCAACACTGTATTTCCTTATAACGTGGCATCCTTACATATTCTTTCGAGAGAAAACTCTCCTGTGCGTTCTCTTTTGAGGCTACATGCTTAGACATATACGCAACACCAAAGCTTTTCGAGTTACAATGTGTTGTTAAGAAAAACAAGATAATTTAGCACGATGCGGGATTTCCTTAAAACGTGGTTTTCTGACAAATTTTGACGAAAGAAAATTCTCCTGTGGGTTCTCCTTTGAGGCTAAACGTTTAGACATACACACCACACCAAATATTTTTGAGTTTTATCCTGTTGTTTAGGAGATACAAGCTAATTTTGTACCATGCATTATTTCTTCTCGTAAAGTGTTTCCCTTACTTACGTATTTGTCTTTACTCTGCAGCACTGTGTTTCTTTATAACGTGGTATTCTTACATATTCTTTCGAGAGAAACCTCTCCTGTGCGTTCTCTTTTGAGGCTACACGCTTAGACATACATGCAACACCAACGCTTTTCGAGTTACAATGTGTTGTTTATGAAAAACAAGATAATTTCGCACAATGCGGGATTTCCTTAAAACGTGGTTTTCTGAAAAATTTTGAGGAAAGAAAATTCTACTGGGGGTTCTCTTTGGAGGCTACACGTTTAGACATACACGGCACACCAAATGTTTTCAAGTTACAACGTGTTGTTTAGGACATACAAGCTAATTTTGCATGATGCGTTATTTCTCTCATAAAGTGTTTCCAATACATATGTATTTGTCTTTACTTTGCAACCTTGTATATCCTTATAACGTGGTATTCTTACTTTTTCTTTCGAGAGAAAACTCTCCTGTGCGTTCTCTTTTGAGGCTATACGCTTAGATATACACACAACACCTAAGCTTTGCGAGTTAAAACGTGTTGTTTAGGAAGAACAAGATAATTTCTCACAATGCGGGATTTCCTTAAAACTTGGTTTTCTGACAAATTTTGAAGAAAGAAAATTGTCCTGTGGGTTCTCTTTTGAGGCTACACGTTTAGACGTACAGGCCACACCAAATCCTTTCGAGTAACAATGTGTTGTTTAGGAGTTACAAGCTAATTTTGTATGATGCTTTATTTCATCTCGTAAAGTTTAAGGGTTTCCAATATGTACGTTTTTGTCTTTACTCAGCAACACTGTACTTCCTTATAAAGTGGTATTCTTACCTATTCTTTCTAGAGAAAACTCTCCGGTGCATTCTCTTTTGAGGCTACACGCTTTGACATACACGCAACACCAAAGCTTTTCGAGTTACAATGTGTTGTTTAGGAAAAACCAGATAATTTAGCACGATGCGGGATTTCCTTAAAACGTGGTTTTCTGACAAATATTGACGAAAGAAAATACTCCTGTGGGTTCTCTTTTGACGCTACACATTTAGACGTACACGCCACACCAAATCTTTTCAAGTTACAACGTGTTTTTTAGGAGATACAAGCTAATTTTTTACGATGCGTTATTTCTTCTCATAAAGTTTAAGTGTTTCCATTACGTACATATTTGCCCTTACTCTGCAACACTGTATTTCCTTATAACGTGGTATTCTTGCATATTCTTTCGATAGAAAACTCTCCTGTGCATTCTCCTTTGAGGCTACATGCTTAGACATACACGCAACATCAAAGCTTTTCGAGTTACAACGTGTTGTTTATGAAAAACAACATAATTTCGCACGATGCGGGATTTCCTTAAAACGTGGTTTTCTGAAAAATTTTGAGGAAATAAAACTCTCCTGTGGGTACTCTTCTGAGGCTACACGTTTAGACGTACACGCCACACCAAATCTTTTCTAGTTACAACGTGTTCTTTAGGACATACAAGCTAATTTTGCAAGATGCGTTATTTCTCTCATAAAGTGTTTCCAATATGTACGTATTTGTCTTTACTCTGCAACACTGTATTTCCTTATAACGTGGTATCCTTACATATTCTTTCGAGAGAAAACTCTCCTGTGCATTCTCTTTTGAGGCTACATGCTTAGACATACACGCAACACCAAAGCTTTTCGAGTTACAACGTGTTGTTTAGGAAAAACAAGATAATTTAGCACGATGCGGGATTTCCTTAAAACGTGGTTTTCTGACAAATTTTGACGAAAGAAAATTCTCCTGTGTGTTCTCCTTTGAGGCAAAACGTTTAGACATACACGCCACACCAAATCTTTTTGAGTTATATCGTGTTGTTTAGGAGATACAAGCTAATTTTGTACCATGCATTATTTCTTCTCGTAAAGTGTTTCCCTTACTTACGTATTTGCCTTTACTCTGCAGCACTGTGTTTCCTTATAACGTGGTATTCTTACATATTCTTTCGAGAGAAACCTCTCCTGTGTGTTCTCTTTTGAGCCTAAACGCTTAGACATACATGCAACACCAAAACTTTTCGAGTTACAATGTGTTGTTTATGAAAAACAAGATAATTTCGCACGATGCGGGATTTCCTTAAAACGTGGTTTTCTGAAAAATTTTGACGAAAGAAAATTCTACTGGGGGTTCTCTTTGGAGGCTACACGTTTAGACATACATGGCACACCAAATGTTCTCAAGTTACAACGTGTGGTTTAGGACATACAAGCTAATTTTGCATGATGCGTTATTTCTCTCATAAAGTGTTTCCAATACATATGTATTTGTCTTTACTTTGCAACCCTGTATTTCCTTATAACGTGGTATTCTTACTTATTCTTTCGAGAGAAAACTCTCCTGTGCGTTCTCTTTTGAGGCTATACGCTTAGATATACATACAACACATAAGCTTTTCGAGTTAAAACGTGTTGTTTAGAAAGAACAAGATAATTTCTCACAATGCGGGATTTCCTTAAAACTTGGTTTTCTGACAAATTTTGAATAAAGAAAATTGTCCTGTGGGTTCTCTTTTGAGGCTACACGTTTAGACGTACAGGCCACACCAAATCCTTTCGAGTAACAACGTGTTGTTTAGGAGTTACAAGCTAATTTTGTACGATGCTTTATTTCATCTCGTAAAGTTTAAGGGTTTCCAATATGTACATTTTTGTCTTTACTCAGCAACACTGTACTTCCTTATAAAGTGGTATTCTTACCTATTCTTTCGAGAGAAAACTCTCCTGTGTGTTCTCTTTTGAGGCTACATGCTTAGACATACATGCAACACCAAAGCTTTTCGAGTTACAACGTGTTGTTTAGGATAAACAAGATAATTTCGCACGATGCGGGATTTCCTTAATACATGGTTTTCAGACAAATTTTGACCAAAGAAAATTCTCCTGTGGGTTCTCTTTTGAGGCTACACGTTTAGACTTACACGCCACACCAAGTCTTTTCGAGTTAAAACCTGTTGTTTAGGAGATACAAGATAATTTTTTACGATGCGTTATTTCTTCTCGTAAAGTGTTTCCAATAAGTACATATTTGTCTTTACTCTGCAACACTGTATTTCCTTACAACGTGGTATCCTTACATATTCTTTCGAGAGAATACTCTCCTGTGCCTTCTCTTTTGAGGCTACATGCTTAGACATACACGCAACACCAACGCTTTTCGAGTTACAATGTATTGTTTATGAAGAACAAGATAATTTCTCACGATGTGGGATTTCCTTAAAACGTGGTTTTCTGACAAATTTTGATGAAAGAAAATTGTCCTGTGGTTCTCTTTTGTGGCTACACATTTAGACGTACACGCCACACCAAATCTTTTCGAGTTACAACATGTTGTTTAGGAGATACAAGCTAATTTTGTACAATGCTTTATTTCATCTCATAAAGTTTAAGGGTTTCCAATACGTAAGTATTTGTCTTTATTCTACAACACTGTACTTCCTTATAACGGGGTATTCTTACATATTCTTTCGAGAGAAAACTCTCCTGTATGTTCTCTTTTGAGGCTACACGCTTAGACATCCATGCAACACCAAAGATTTTCGAGTTACTACGTATTGTTTAGGAAAAACAAGATAATTTCGAACGATGCTGGATTTCCTTAAAACGTGGTTTTCTGAAAATTTTGACGAAAGAAAATTCTCCTATGGGTTCTCTTTTGAGGCTACAGGTTTAGACGTACACGCCACACCAAATCTTTTCGAGTTACAACGTGTTTTTTTAGGAGATACGAGCTAATTTTGTACGATGCTTTATTTCATCTCGTAAAGTTTAAGGGTTTCCAATACATACGTATTTGTCTTTAATCTGCAACACTGTATTTCCTTATAACGTGGTATTCTTACATATTCTTTCGAAAGAAAACTCTCCTGTGTGTTCTCTTTTGAGGCTACACGCTGAGAAATACACGCAACACAAAAGCTTTTCAAGTTACAACGTGTTGTTTAAGAAAAACAAGATAATTTCGCACGATGCGGGATTTCCTTAAAACGTGGTTTTCTGAAAATTTTGACGAAAGAAAATTCTCCTATGGGTTCTCCTTTGAGGCTACACGTTTAGACATACAGGCCACACCAAATCTTTTCGAGTTACAACGTGTTGTTTAGGAGATACGAGCTAATTTTGTAAGATGCTTTATTTCATCTCGTAAAGTTTAAGGGTTTCCAATACGTACGTATTTGTCTTTACTCTGAAACACTGTATTTCCTTATAATGTGGTATTCTTACATATTCTTTTGAGAGAAAACTCTCCTGTGTGTTCTCTTTTGAGGCTACACGGTGAGACATACACGCAACACCAAAGCTTTTCGAGTTACAACGTGTTGTTTAGGAAAAACAAGATAATTTCGCACGATGCAGGATTTCCTTAATACGTGGTTTTCTGACAAATAAGACCAAAGAAAATTCTCCTCTTGGTTCTCCTTTTGAGGCTACACGTTTAGACGTACACGCCACACCAAATCTTTTCGAGTTACAACGTGTTGTTTAGGAGATACAAGCTAATTTTTAAGGATGCATTATTTCTTCTCGTAAAGTGTTTCCAATACGTACTTATTTGTCTTTACTCTGCTACACTGTATTTCCTTATAACGTGGTATTCTTACATATTATTTCGAGGGAAAACTCTCCTGTGTGTTCTCTTTTGAGGCTAAACGCGTAGACAAACACACAACGCCAAAGATTTTCGAGTTATAATGTGTTCTTTAGGAAAAACAAGATAATTTCGCACGATGCGAGATTTCCATAATACGTGGTTTTCTGAAAAATTTTGATGAAAGAAATTTCTCCTGTGGGTTCTCTTTTGAAGCTACACGTGTAGAGGTACGAGCCACACCAAATCTTTTCGAGTTACAACGTGTTGTTTAGGAGATACAAGCAAATTTTTTACAATGCGTTATTTCTTCTCTTAAAGTGTTTCCAATAGGTACGTAGTTGTCTTTACTCTGCAACACTGTATTTCCTTATAACATGGTATTCTTACATATTCTTTCGAGAGAAAACTCTCCTGTGCATTCTGTTTTGAGACTACACGCATAGACATACACGCACACCAAAGCTTTTCGAGTTACAACGTGTTGTTTAGGAAAAACAAGATAATTTCGCACGATGCGATATTTCCTTAAAACGTGGTTTCTGACAAATTTTGATGAAAGAAAATTCTCCTGTGGGTTCTCGTTTGAGGCTACACTTTTAGACGTACATGTCACACCAAATCTTTTCGAGTTACCACGTGTTGTTTAGGAGATACAAGCTAATTTTTTACGGTGCGTTATTTCTTCTTGTAAAGTATTTCCAATATGTCCGTATTTGTCTTTACTCTGCAACACTGTATTTCCTTATAACATTGTATTCTTACATGTTCTTTCGAGAGAAAACTCTCCTGTGCGTTCTCTTTAGAGGCTACACGCTTAGATATACACGCAACACCAAAGCTTTTCGAGTTACAACGTGTTGTTTAGGAAAAAGAAGATAATTTTAAACGATGCGGGATATCCTTAAAACGTGGTTTTCTGACAAATTTTGACTAAAGAAAGTTCTCCTGTGCATTGTCATTTGAGGCTACAGGTTTAGACGTACACGCCACACCAAATCTTTTCGAGTTACAACTTGTTGTTTGGGAGATACAAGCAAATATTTTCGATGCGTTATTTCTTCTTGTAAAGTGTGTCCAATACGTAATTAATTGTCTTTATTCTACAACACTGTATTTCCTTATAACATGGTATTCTTACATATTCTTTCAAGAGAAATCTCTCCTGTGAGTTCTCTTTTGAGGCTACAAGCTTAGACATACACGCAACACCAAAGCTTTTCGAGTTACAACGTGTTGTTTAGGAGATACAAGTTAATTTTGTACGATGCGTTATTTCTTGTCGTAAAGTGTTTCCAATATGTACTTAATTGTCTTTACTCTGCAACACTGTATTTGCTTATAACGTGGTATTCTTACATATTCTTTCAAGAGAAAACTCTCCTGTGCGTTCTCTTTTGGGCTACACGCTTAGACATACACGCAACGCCAAAGCTTTTCGAGTTACAACTTGTTGTTTAGGAAAAACAAGATAATTTCGCACGATGCGAGATTTCCATAAAACGTGGTTTTCTGAAAAATTTTGACGAAAGAAAGTTCTCCTGTGGGTTCTCTTTTGAGGCTACACGTTGAGACATACATGTCACACCAAATCTTTTCAAGTTACAACGTGTTGTTTAGGAGATACAAGCTAATTTTGTACGATGCGTTATTTCTTCTCATAAAGTGTTTCCAATAAGTACTTATTTGTCTTTACTCTGCAAAATTGTATTTCCTTATAACGTGGTATTCTTGCATATTCTTTCGAGAGAAAACCCTCCTGTGCCTTCTCTTTTGAGGCTCCACACTTACACATACATGCAACACCAAAGCTTTTCGAGTTACAACATGTTGTTTAGGAAAAAGAAGATGATTTCGCATGATGCGGGATTTCCTTAAAACGTGGTTTTATGAAAAATTTTGAAGAAAGAAAATTCTCCTGTGTGTGCTCTTTCGAGGCTACAGGTTTAGACGTACATGCCATACCAAATCATTTCGAGTTACAACGTGTTGTTTAGGAGATACAAGCTAATTTTTTTCGATGCGTTAATTCTTCTCGTAAAGTGTTTCCAGTACGTAAGTATTTGTCTTTACTCTGCAACATTGTATTTCCTTATAACGTGGTATTCTTACATATTCTTTCGAGATAAAGCTATCCTGTGCATTCTCTTTTGAAGTTACACGCTTAGACACACACGCAACACCAAAGCTTTTCGAGTTACAACGTGTTGTTTAAGAAAAACAAGATAATTTCGCACGATGCGAGATTTCCTTAAAACCTGGTTTCTGACAAATTTTGATGAAAGAAAATTCTCTTGTGGGTTCTCTGTTGAGGCTACACGTTTAGACATACATGTCACACCAAATCTTTTAGAGTTACAATGTGTTGTTTAGGAGATGCAAGCTAATTTTGTACGATGTGACATTTCTTCTCGTAAAGGGTTTCCAATATGAACTTATTTGTCTTTACTCTGCATAATTGTATTTCCTTATAACGTGGTATTCTTACATAATCTTTCAAGAGAAAACTCTCCTGTGCCTTCTCTTTTGAGGCTACACGCGTACACATACACGCAACACCAAAGCTTTTCGAGTTACAACATGTTGTTTAGGAAAAAGTAGATGATTTCGCACGATGCGGGATTTCCTTGAAACGTGGTTTTCTGAAAAATTTTGACGAAAGAAAATTCTCCTGTGGGTTCTCTTTTGAGGCTACACGTTTAGACGAACATGCCACACCAAATCTTTTCGAGTTACAACGTGTTGTTTCGGAGATACAAGCTAATTTTTTAGGATGTGTTAATTATTCTCGTAAAGTGTTTCCAAGACTTACGTATTTGTCTTTACTCTGCAAAACTGCATTTCCTTATAACGTGGTATTCTTACATATTCTTTCAAGAGAAAACTATCCCGTGCTTTCCCTTTTGCGGCTACACACTTAGACAAAGAGGCAACACCAAAGCTTTTCGAGTTACAACGTGTTGTTTATGAAAAACAAGATAATTTCGCACGATGCAGGATTTCCTTATAACGTAGTTTTCTGAAAAATTTTGACGAAAGAAAATTCTTCAGTGGGTTTTCTTTTGAGGCTACATGTTTAGACGTATACGCCACACCAATTCCTTTCGAGTTACCACGTGTTGTTTAGGAGATACAACCTAATTTTGTATGATGCGTTATTTCTTCTCGTGAAGTGTTTCCAATATGTACGTATTTTTCTTTACTCTGCAACACTTTATTTCGTTATAACGTTGTATTCTTACATATTCTTTCGAGAGAAAACTCTACTGTGCGTTCTCTTTAGAGGCTACACACTTAGACATACACGCAACGCCAAAGATTTTCGCGTTAGAATGTGCTGTTTAGGAAAAACAAGGTAATTTCGCACGATGCGAGATTTCCATAAAACGTGGTCGTCTGAAAAATGTTGACAAAAGAAAGTTCTCCTGTGGGTTCTCTTTTGAGGCTACACATGTAGAGGTACGAGCCACACCAAATCTTTTCGAGTTACAACGTGTTGTTTAGGAGATACAAGCTAATTTTGTATGATGCATTATTTCTTCTCTTAAAGTGTTTCCAATAGCATTTGTCTTTACTCTGCAACACTGTATTTCCTTATAACGTGGTATTCTTACATATTCTTTCGAGAGAAAACTCTCCTGTGCGTTCTCTTTTGAGGCTACACGCTTAGACATACACGCAACACCAAAGCTTTTCGAGTTACAATGTGTTGTTTAGGAAAACAAGATAATTTCGCACGATGCGAGATTTCCTTAAAACGTGGTTTCTGACAAATTTTGATGAAATAAAATTCTCCTGTGGGTTCTCTTTAGAGGCTACACTTTTAGACGTACACGTCAAACCAAATCTTTTCAAGTTACAACGTGTTGTTTAGGAGATACAAGCTAATTTTGTATGATGCGTTATTTCTTCTCGTAAAGTGTTTCCAATATGTACTTATTTGTCTTTACCCTGCAAAATTGTATTTCCTTATAACGTGGTATTCTTACATATTCTTTCGAGAGAAAACTCTCCTGTGCCTTCTCTTTTGAGGCTCCACACTTACACATACACGCAACACCAAAGCTTTTCGAGTTACAACATGGTGTTTAGGAAAAAGAAGATGATTTCGCATGATGCGGGATTTCCTTAAAACGTGGTTTTCTGAAAAATTTTGACAAAAGAATATTCTCCTGTGGGTTCTCTTTTGAGGCTACACATTTAGACGTACATGCCACACCAAATCTTGTCGAGTTACAACGTGTTGTTTAGGAGATACAAGCTAATTTTTTACGATGTGTTTATTCTTCTCGTAAAGTGTTTCCAACACATATGTATTTGTCTTTACTCTGCAACATTGTATATCCTTATAACGTGGTATTCTTACATATTCTTTCGATAGAAAACTATCCTGTGCGTTCCATTTTGAGGCTACACACTTAGACATACAGGCAACACCAAAGCTTTTCGAGTTACAACGTGTTGTTTATGAAAAACAAGATAATTTCGCATGGTGCGGGATTTCCTTAAAACGTGGTATTCTTACAAATTTTGACGAAAGAAAATTCTCCTGTGGGTACTCTTTTGACGCTACACGTTTAGAGGTACATGCCACACCAAATCCTATCGAGTTACCATGTGTTGTTTAGGAGATACAAGCTAATTTTGTACGATGCTTTATTTCTTCTCGTAAAGTGTTTCCAAACTTACGTATTTGTCTTTACTCTGCAACACTGTATTTCCTTATAATGTTGAATTCTTACATGTTCTTGCGAGAGAAAACTTTCCTGTGCATTCTCTTTAGAGGCGACATGCTCAGACATACACGCAACACCAAAGCTTTTCGAGTTACAACGTGTTGTTTAGGAAAAACAAGATAATTTTGCACGATGCAGATATCCTTAAAACGTGGTTTTCTGACAAATTTTGACGAAAGAAAGTTCTCCTGTGCATTGTCTTTTGAGGCTACAGGTTTAGACGTACACGCCACACCAAATCTTTTCGAGTTACAACTTGTTGTTTAGGAGATACAAGCAAATTTTTTACGATGCGTTATTTCTTCTTGTAAAGTGTTTCCAATATGTAAGTATTTGTCTTTATTCTACAACACTGTATTTCCTCATAACGTGGTATTCTTACATATTCTTTCAAGAGAAAACTCTCCTGTGAGTACTCTTTTGAGGCTACACGCTTAGACATACACGCAACACCAAAGCTTTTCGAGTTACAACGTGTTGTTTAGGAGATACAAGTTAATTTTGTACGATGCGTTATTTCTTGTCGTAAAGTGTTTCCAATATGTACTTAATTGTCTTTACTCTGCAACACTGTATTCCCTTATAACGTGGTATTCTTACATATTCTTTCGAGAGAAAACTCTCCTGTGCGTTCTCTTTTGGGCTACACGCTTAGACATACACGCAACGACAAAGCTTTTCGAGTTACAACGTGTTGTTTAGGAAAAACAAGATAATTTCGCACGATGCGAGATTTCCATAAAACGTGGTTTTCTGAAAAATTTTGACGAAAGAAAGTTCTCCTGTGGGTTCTCTTTTGAGGCTACACGTTGAGACATACACGTCACACCAAATCTTTTCAAGTTACAACGTGTTGTTTAGGAGATACAAGCTAATTTTGTACGATGCGTTATTTCTTCTCATAGTGTTTCCAATAAGTACTTATTTGTCTTTACTCTGCAAAATTGTATTTCCTTATAACGTGGTATTCTTGCATATTCTTTCGAGAGAAAACTCTCCTGTGCCTTCTCTTTTGAGGCTCCACACTTACACATACACGCAACACCAAAGCTTTTCGAGTTACAACATGTTGTTTAGGAAAAAGAAGATGATTTCGAATAATGCGGGATTTCCTTAAAACGTGGTTTTCTGAAAAATTTTGAAGAAAGAAAATTCTCCTGTGGGTTCTCTTTCGAGGCTACACGTTTAGACGTACATGCCATACCAAATCTTTTCGAGTTACAACGTGTTGTTTAGGAGATACAAGCTAATTTTTTTCGATGCGTTAATTCTTCTCGCAAAGTGTTTCCAGTAAGTATTTGTCTTTACTCTGCAACATTGTATTTCCTTATAACGTGGTATTCTTACATATTCTTTCGAGATAAAACTATCCTGTGCATTCTCTTTTGAAGTTACACGCTTAGACACACACGCAACACCAAAGCTTTTCGAGTTACAACGTGTTGTTTAGGAAAAACAAGATAATTTCGCACGATGCGGGATTTCCTTAAAACGTGGTTTCTGACAAATTTTGATGAAAGAAAATTCTCTTGTGGGTTCTCTGTTGAGGCTACACGTTTAGACGTACATGTCACACCAAATCTTTTAGAGTTACAATGTGTTGTTTAGGAGATACAAGCTAATTTTGTCGATGTGATATTTCTTTTCGTAAAGGGTTTCCAATATGTACTTATTTGTCTTTACTCTGCATAATTGTATTTCCTTATAACGTGGTATTCTTACATAATCTTTCAAGAGAAAACTCTCCTGTGCCTTCTCTTTTGAGGCTACACGCGTACACATACACGCAACACCAAAGCTTTTCGAGTTACAACATGTTGTTTAGGAAAAAGTAGATGATTTCGCACGATGCGGGATTTCCTTGAAACGTGGTTTTCTGAAAAATTTTGAGGAAAGAAAATTCTCCTGTGGGTTCTCTTTTGAGGCTACACGTTTAGACGAACATGACACTCCAAATCTTTCGAGTTACAACGTGTTGTTTCGGAGATACAAGCTAATTTTTTAGGATGTGTTAATTATTCTCGTAAAGTGTTTCCAAGACTTACGTATTTGTCTTTACTCTGCAACACTGCATTTCCTTATAACGTGGTATTCTTACATATTCTTTCGAGAGAAAACTATCCCGTGCTTTCCCTTTTGCGGCTACACACTTAGACAAAGAGGCAACACCAAAGCTTTTCGAGTTACAACGTGTTGTTTATGAAAAACAAGATAATTTCGCACGATGCAGGATTTCCTTAAAACGCAGTTTTCTGAAAAATTTTGACGAAAGAAAATTCTTCAGTGGGTTTTCTTTTGAGGCTACATGTTTAGACGTACACGCCACACCAATTCCTTTCGAGTTACCACGTGTTGTTTAGGAGATACAACCTAATTTTGTATGATGCGTTATTTATTCTCATAAAGTGTTTCCAATATGTACGTATTTTTCTTTACTCTGCAACACCTTATTTCCTTATAACGTTGTATTCTTACATATTCTTTCGAGAAAAAACTCTACTGTGCGTTCTCTTTAGAGGCTACACGCTTAGCCATACACGCAACGCCAAAGCTTTTCGAGTTACAATGTGCTGTTTAGGAAAAACAAGATAATTTCGCACGATGCGAGATTTCCATAAAACGTGGTTGTCTGAAAAAGGTTGACGAAAGAAAGTTCTCCTGTGGGTTCTCTTTTGAGGCTACACATGTAGAGGTACGAGCCACACCAAATCTTTTCGAGTTACAAAGTGTTGTTTAGGAGATACAAGCTAATTTTGTACGAAGCATTATTTCTTCTCTTAAAGTGTTTCCAATAGCATTTGTCTTTACTCTGCAACATTGTATTTCCTTATAACGTGGTATTCTTACATATTCTTTCGAGAGAAAACTCTCCTGTGCCTTCTCTTTTGAGGCTATACGCTTAGACATACACGCAACACCAAAGGTTTTCGAGTTACAACGTGTTGTTTAGGAAAAACAAGATAATTTCGCACGATGCGAGATTTCCTTAAAACGTGGTTTCTGACAAATTTTGATGAAATAAAATTCTCCTGTGGGTTCTCTTTTGAGGCTACACTTTTAGACGTACACGTCACACCAAATCTTTTCAAGTTACAACGTGTTGTTTAGGAGATACAAGCTAATTTTGTATGATGCGTTATTTCTTCTCGTAAAGTGTTTCCAATATGTACTTATTTGTCTTTACTCTGCAAAATTGTATTTCCTTATAACGTGGTATTCTTACATATTCTTTCGAGAGAAAACTCCCCTGTGCCTTCTCTTTTGAGGCTCCACGCTTACACATACACGCAACACCAAAGCTTTTCGAGTTACAACATGTTGTTTAGGAAAAAGAAGATGATTTCGCACGATGCGGGATTTCCTTAAAACGTGGTTTTCTGAAAAATTTTGAAGAAAGGAAATTCTCCTGTAGGTACTCTTTTGAGGCTACACGTTTAGACGTACATGCCACACCAAATCTTTTCGAGTTACAACGTGTTGTTTAGGAGAAACAAGCTAATTATTTACGGTGCGTTAATTCTTCCCTTAAAGTGTTTCCAATACGTACATATTTGTCTTTACTCTGCAACATTGTATTTCCTTATAACGTGGTATTCTTACATATTCTTTCGAGATAAAACTATCCTGTGCGTTCTCTTTTGAGGTTACACACTTAGACATACACGCAACACCAAAGATTTCTGAGTTATAACGTGTTATTTAGGAAAAACACGATAATTTCGCACGATGCGATATTTCCTTAAAACGTGGTTTCTGACAAATTTTGATAAAAGAAAATTCTCTTGTGGGTTCCCTTTTGAGGCTACACGCTTAGACGTACACGTCACACCAAATCTTTTCGAGTTACAACGTGTTGTTTAGGAGATACAAGCTAATTTTTTACGATGCGTTATTTCTTCTTGTAAAGTGTTTGCAATATGTACTTATTTGTCTTTACCCTGCAAAATTGTATTTCCTTATAACGTGGTATTCTTACATATTCTTTTGAGAGAAAACTCTCCTGTGCCTTCTCTTTTGGGGCTCCACGCTTACACATACACACAACACCAAAGCTTTTCGAGTTACAACATGTTGCTTAGGAAAAAGAAGATGATTTCGCACGATGCGGGATTTCCTTAAAGCGTGGTTTTCTGAAAAATTTTGAAGAAAGAAAATTCTCCTGTGGGTTCTCTTTTGCGGCTACACGTTTAGACGTACAAGGCACACCAAATCTTTTCGAGTTACAACGTGTTGTTTCGGAGATAAAGGCTAATTTTGTAACATGCGTTACTTCTGCTCGTAAAGTTTTCCAATGCGTACTTATTTGTCTTTACTCTGCAACACTGTATTTCCTTATAACGTTGTATTCTTACATATTCTTTCGAGAGAAAACTCTCCTGTGTGTTCTCTTTACAGGCTACACGCTTAGACATACACACAACCCCAAAGCTTTTTGAGTTACAATGTGTCGTTTAGGAAAAACAAGATAATTTCGCACGATGCGAGATTTCCATAAAACGTGGTTGTCTGAAAAATTTTGACGAAAGAAAGTTCTCCTGTGGGTTCTCTTTTGAGGCTACACGTGTAGAGGTACGAGCCACACCAAATCTTTTCGAGTTACAACGTGTTGTTTAGGAGATACAAGCTAATTTTGTACGATGCATTATTTCTTCTCTTAAAGTGTTTCCAATAGTATTTGTCTGTACTCTGCAACATTATATTTCCTTATAACGTGGTATTCTTTCATATTCTTTCGAGAGAAAACTCTCTTGTGCCTTCTCTTTTGAGGCTCCACGCTTAGACATACAGGCAACACCAAAGCTTTTCGAGTTACAACGTGTTGTTTATGGAAAACAAGATAATTTTGCACGATGCGGGATTTCGTTAAAACGTGGGTTTCTGACAAATTTTGACTAAAGAAAATTCTCCTGTGGCTTCTTTTTTGAGTCTACACGTTTAGACGTGCACGCCACACCAAATCCTTTCGAGTTACCACGTGTTGTTTAAGAGATACAAGCTAATTTTGTAAGATGCGTTATTTCTTTTCATAAAGTGGTTCCAATATGTATGTATTTGTCTTTACTCTGCAACACTGTATTTCCTTATAACGTTGTGTTCTTACATGTTCTTTCGAGAGAAAACTCTCCTGTGCATTCTCTTTAGAGGCTACATGCTCAGACATACACGCAACACCAAAGCTTTTCGAGTTACAACGTGTTGTTTAGGAAAAACAAGATAATTTTGCACGATGCAGGATTTCCTTAAAACGTGGTTTTCTGACAAATTTTGACGAAAGAAAGTTCTCCTGTGGGTTCTCTTTTGAGGCTACACGTGTAGCCGTACGAGCCACACCAAATGTTTTTGAGTTACAACGTGTTGTTTAGGAGATACAAGCAAATATTGTACGATGCGCTATTTCTTCTCGTAAAGTGTTTCCAATACGTACATATTTGTCTTTACTCTGCAACACTGTATTTCCTTATAACATGTTATTCTTACATATTCTTTCGAGGGAAAACTCTCCTGTGCATTCTCTTTTGAGGCTACACGATTAGACAAGCACGCAACACCAAAGCTTTTTGAGTTACAACATGTTGTTTAGGAAAAGAAGATGATTTCGCACGATGAGAAATTTCCTAAAAACCTGGTTTTCTGAAAAATTTTGACGAAAGAAAATTCTCCTTTGGGTTCTCTTTTGAGGCTACATATTTAGACGTACACGGCACACCAAATCTTTTCGAGTTACAACGTGTTGTTTAGGAGATACAAGCTAATTTTTTTATAATGCGTTAATTCTCCTAAAGTGTTTCCAATACGTACGTATTTGTCTTTACTCTGCAACACTGTATTTCCTTATAACGTGGTATTCTTACATATTCTTTCGAGAGAAAACTATCCTGTCCATTCCCTTTTGAAGCTAAACACTTAGACATACAGGCAACACCAAAGCTTTTTGAGTTACAACATGTTGTTTTTAAAAAACAAGATAATTTTGCACGATGCTGGATTACCTTACAACATGGTTTTCTGACAAATTTTGACGAAAGAAAATTATTCTGTTGGTTCTCTTTTGAAGCTTCATGTTTAGACGTGCACGCCACACCTAATCCTTTCGAGTTACCACGTGTTGTTTAGGAGATACAAGCTAATTTTGTAAGATGCTTTATTTCTTCTCGTAAAGTGTGTCCAATACGTACGTATTTGTCTTTACTCTGCAACAATGTATTTCCTTATAACGTGGTATTCTTACACATTCTTTCGAGAGAAAACTATCTTGTGCGTTACCTTTTGAGGCTACACACTTAGACTTACAGGCAACACCAAAGCTTGTCAAGTTACAACGTGTTGTTTATGAAAAACAAGATAATTTCGCACGATGCGGGATATCCTTAAAACTTGGTGTTCTGACAAATTTTGACGAAAGAAAATTCTCCTGTGGGTTCTCTTTTGAGGCTACATGTTTAGCCGTGCACGCCACTCGAAATCCTTTCGAATTATCACGTGTTGTTTAGGAGATACAAGCTAATTTTGTACGATGCGTTATTTCTTCTCGTAAAGTGTTTCCAATATGTATGTATTTGTCTTTACTCTGCAACACTGTATTTCCTTATAACATTGTATTCTTACATGTTCTTTCGAGAGAAAACTCTCCTGTGCGTTCTCTTTAGAGGCTACACGCTTAGATATACACGCAACACCAAAGCTTTTCGAGTTACAACGTGTTGTTTAGGAAAAACAAGATAATTTTGCACGATGCGGGATATCCTTAAAACGTGGTTTTCTGACAAATTTTAACGAAAGAAAGTTCTCCTGTGCGTTGTCTTTTGAGGCTACAGGTTTAGACGTACACGCCACACCAAATCTTTTCGAGTTATAACTTGTTGTTTAGGAGATACAAGCAAATTTTGTTCGATGCGTTATTTCTTCTTGTAAAGTGTGTCCAATACGTACTTAATTGTCTTTACTCTGCAACACCGTATTTCCTTATAACGTGGTATTCTTACATATTCTTTCGAGGGAAACGTCTCCTGTGAGTTCTCTTTTGGGCTACACGCTTAGACATACATGCAACGCCAAATCTTTTCGAGTTACAACGTGTTGTTTAGGAAAAACAAGATCATTTCGCATGATGCGAGATTTCCATAAAACGTGGTTTTCTGAAAAATTTTGACGAAAGAAAGTTCTCCTGTGGGTTCTCTTTTGAGGCTACATGTTTAGACGTACACGTCACACCAAATCTTTTTGAGTTACAACGTGTTGTTTAGGAGATACAAGCTAATTTTTTACGATGCGTTATTTCTTCTCATAAAGTGTTTCCAATAAGTACTTATTTGTCTTTACTCTGCAAAATTGTATTTCCTTATAACGTGGTATTCTTACATATTCTTTCGAGAGAAAACTCTCCTATGCCTTCTCTTTTGAGGCTCCACGCTTACACATACACGCAACACCAAAGCTTTTCGAGTTACAACATGTTGCTTAGGAAAAAGAAGATGATTTCGCACGATGCGGGATTTCCTTAAAACGTGGTTTTCTGAAAAATTTTGAAGAAAGAAAATTCTCCTGTGGGTTCTCTTTTGAGGCTACACGTTTAGACGTACACGGCACACCAAATCTTTTCGAGTTACAACGTGTTGTTTCGGAGATACAAGCTAATTTTGTAACATGCGTTACTTCTGCTCGTAAAGTTTTCCAATACGTACTTATTTGTCTTTACTCTGCAACACTGTATTTCCTTATAACGTTGTATTCTTACATATTCTTTCGAGAGAAAACTCTCCTGTGCGTTCTCTTTACAGGCTACACGCTTAGACATACACGCAAGGCCAAAGCTTTTTGAGTTACAATGTGTCGTTTAGGAAAAACAAGATAATTTTGCACGATGCGAGATTTCCATAAAACGTAGTTGTCTGAAAAATTTTGACGAAAGAAAGTTCTCCTGTGGGTTCTCTTTTGAGGCTACACGTGTAGAGGTACAAGCCACACCAAATCTTTTCGAGTTACAACGTGTTGTTCAGGAGATACAAGCTAATTTTGTACGATGCATTATTTCTTCTCTTAAAGTGTTTCCAATAGTATTTGTCTGTACTCTGCAACATTATATTTCCTTATAACGTGGTATTCTTTCATATTCTTTCGAGAGAAAACTCTCCTGTGCCTTCTCTTTTGAGGCTCCACGCTTAGACATACAGGCAACACCAAAGCTTTTCAAGTTACAACGTGTTGTTTATGGAAAACAAGATAATTTTGCACGATGCGGGATTTCCTTAAAACGTGGTTTTCTGACAAATTTTGAATAAAGAAAATTCTCCTGTGGCTTCTCTTTTGAGGCTACACGTTTAGACGTGCACGCCACACCAAATCCTTTCGAGTTACCACGTGTTGTTTAAGAGATACAAGCTAATATTGTATGATGCGTTATTTCTTATCGTAAAGTGGTTCCAATACGTATGTATTAGTCTTTACTCTGCAACACTGTATTTCCTTATAACGTTGTATTCTTACATGTTCTTGCGAGAGAAAACTCTCCTGTGCATTCTCTTTAGAGGCTACATGCTCAGACATACACGCAACACCAAAGCTTTTCGAGTTACAACGTGTTGTTTAGGAAAAACAAGATAATTTTGCACGATGCGGGATTTCCTTAAAACGTGGTTTTCTGACAAATTTTGACGAAAGAAAGTTCTCCTGTGGGTTCTCTTTTGAGGCTACACGTGTAGTCGTACGAGCCACACCAAATATTTTTGAGTTACAACGTGTTGTTTAGGAGATACAAACAAATATTGTACGATGCGCTATTTCTTCTCGTAAAGTGTTTCCAATACGTACATATTTGTCTTTACTCTGCAACACTGTATTTCCTTATGACATCGTATTCTTACATATTCTTTCGAGGGAAAACTCTCCTGTGCATTCTCTTTTGAGGCTACACGATTAGACAAGCACGCAACACCAAAGCTTTTCGAGTTACAACGTGTTGTTTAGGAAAAAGAAGATGATTTCGCACGATGAGGGATTTCCTAAAAACCTGGTTTTCTGAAAAATTTTGACGAAAGAAAATTCTCCTTTGTGTTCTCTTTTGAGGCTACATATTTAGACGTACATGTCACACCAAATCTTTTCGAGTTACAACGTGTTGTTTAGGAGATACAAGCTAATTTTTTATAATGAGTTAATTCTCCTAAAGTGTTTCCAATACGTACGTATTTGTCTTTACTCTGCAACACTGTATTTCCTTATAACTTGGTATTCTTACATATTCTTTCGAGAGAAAACTATCCTGTGCATTCCGTTTTGAGGCTAAACACTTAGACATACAGGCAACACCAAAGCTTTTTGAGTTACAACGTGTTGTTTTTAAAAAACAAGATAATTTCGCACGATGCTGGATTTCCTGACAACATGGTTTTCTGACAAATTTTGACAAAAGAAAATTATTCTGTTGGTTCTCTTTTGAAGCTTCATGTTTAGACATGCACGCCACACCTAATCCTTTCGAGTTACCACGTGTTGTTTAGGAGATACAAGCTAATTTTGTAAGATGCTTTATTTCTTCTCGTAAAGTGTGTCCAATACGTACGTATTTGTCTTTACTCTGCAACAATGTATTTCCTTATAACGTGGTATTCTTACACATTCTTTCGAGAGAAAACTATCTTGTGCGTTCCCTTTTGAGGCTACACACTTAGACATACAGGCAACACCAAAGCTTTTCAAGTTACAACGTGTTGTTTATGAAAAACAAGATAATTTCGCACGATGCGGGATTTCCTTAAAACTTGGTGTTCTGACAAATTTTGACGAAAGAAAATTCTCCTGTGGGTTCTCTTTTGAGGCTAAATGTTTAGCCATGCACGCCACATGAAATCCTTTCGAATTATCACGTGTTGTTTAGGAGATACAAGCTAATTTTGTACGATTCGTTATTTCTTCTCGTAAAGTGTTTCCAATATGTATGTATTTGTCTTTACTCTGCAACACTGTATTTCCTTATAACATTGTATTCTTACATGTTCTTTCGAGAGAAAACTCTCCTGTGCGTTCTCTTTAGAGGCTACACGCTTAGATATACACGCAACACCAAAGCTTTTCGAGTTACAACGTGTTGTTTAGGAAAAACAAGATAATTTTGCACGATGAGGGATATCCTTAAAACGTGGTTTTCTGACAAATTTTAACGAAAGAAAGTTCTCCTGTGCGTTGTCTTTTGAGGCTACAGGTTTAGACGTACACGCCACACCAAATCTTTTCGAGTTATAACTTGTTGTTTAGGAGATACAAGCAAATTTTGTTCGATGGGTTATTTCTTCTTGTAAAGTGTGTCCAATACGTACTTAATTGTCTTTACTCTGCAACACTGTATTTCCTTATAACGTGGTATTCTTACATATTCTTTCGAGGGAAACGTCTCCTGTGCGTTCTCTTTTGGGCTACACGCTTAGACATACACGCAACGCCAAAGCTTTTCGAGTTACAACGTGTTGTTTAGGAAAAACAAGATAATTTCGCATGATGCGAGATTTCCATAAAACGTGGTTTTCTGAAAAATTTTGACGAAAGAAAGTTCTCCTGTGGGTTCTCTTTTGAGGCTACATGTTTAGACGTACACGTCACACCAAATCTTTTTGAGTTACAACGTGTTGTTTAGGAGATACAAGCTAATTTTTTACGATGCGTTATTTCTTCTCATAAAGTGTTTCCAATAAGTACTTATTTGTCTTTACTCTGCAAAATTGTATTTCCTTATAACGTGGTATTCTTACATATTCTTTCGAGAGAAAACTCTCCTATGCCTTCTCTTTTGAGGCTCCACGCTTACACATACACGCAACACCAAAGCTTTTCGAGTTACAACATGTTGCTTAGGAAAAAGAAGATGATTTCGCTCGATGCAGGATTTCCTTAAAACGTGGTTTTCTGAAAAATTTTGAAGAAAGAAAATTCTCCTGTGGGTTCTCTTTTGAGGCTACACGTTTAGACGTACACGGCACACCAAATCTTTTCGAGTTACAACGTGTTGTTTCGGAGATACAAGCTAATTTTGTAACATGCGTTACTTCTGCTCGTAAAGTTTTCCAATGCATACTTATTTGTCTTTACTCTGCAACACTGTATTTCCTTATAACGTTGTATTCTTACATATTCTTTCGAGAAAAAACTCTCCTGTGCGTTCTCTTTACAGGCTACACGCTTAGACATACATGCAACGCCAAAGCTTTTTGAGTTACAATGTGTCGTTTAGGAAAAACAAGATAATTTCGCACGATGCGAGATTTCCATAAAACGTGGTTGTCTGAAAAATTTTGACGAAAGAAAGTTCTCCTGTGGATTCTCTTTTGAGGCTACACGTGTAGAGGTACGAGCCACACCAAATCTTTTCGAGTTACAACGTGTTGTTTAGGAGATACAAGCTAATTTTGTACGATGCATTATTTCTTCTCTTAAAGTGTTTCCAATAGTATTTGTCTGTACTCTGCAACATTATATTTCCTTATAACGTGGTATTCTTTCATATTCTTTCGAGAGAAAACTCTCCTGTGCCTTCTCTTTTGAGGCTCCACGCTTAGACATACAGGCAACACCAAACCTTTTCGAGTTACAACGTGTTGTTTATGGAAAACAAGATAATTTTGCACGATGCGGGATTTCCTTAAAACGTGGTTTTCTGACAAATTTTGACTAAAGAAAATTCTCCTGTGGCTTCTCTTTTGAGGCTACACGTTTAGACGTGCACGCCACACCAAATCCTTTCGAGTTACCACGTGTTGTTTAAGAGATATAAGCTAATTTTGCATGATGCGTTATTTCTTTTCGTAAAGTGGTTCCAATACGTATGTATTTGTCTTTACTCTGCAACACTCTATTTCCTTATAACGCTGTTTTCTTACATGTTCTTGCGAGAGAAAACTCTCCTGTGCATTCTCTTTAGAGGCTACATGCTCAGACATACACGCAACACCAAAGCTTTTCGAGTTACAACGTGTTGTTTAGGAAAAACAAGATAATTTTGCACGATGCGGGATTTCCTTAAAACGTGGTTTTCTGACAAATTTTGACGAAAGAAAGTTCTCGTGTGGGTTCTCTTTTGAGGCTACACGTGTAGCCGTACGAGCCACACCAAATATTTTTGAGTTACAACGTGTTGTTTAGGAGATACAAGCAAATATTGTACGATGCGCTATTTCTTCTCTTAAAGTGTTTCCAATACTTACATATTTGTCTTTACTCTGCAACACTGTATTTCCTTATAACATGGTATTCTTACATATTCTTTCGAGGGAAAACTGTCCTGTGCATTCTCTTTTGAGGCTACACGATTAGACAAGCACGCAACACCAAAGCTTTTAGAGTTACAACATGTTGTTTAGGAAAAAGAAGATGATTTCGCACGATGAGGGATTTCCTAAAAACCTGGTTTTCTGAAAAATTTTGACGAAAGAAAATTCTCCTTTGGGTTCTCTTTTGAGGCTACATATTTAGACGTACACGTCACACCAAATCTTTTCGTGTTACAACGTGTTGTTTAGGAGATACAAGCTAATTTTTTATAATGCATTAATTTTCGTAAAGTGTTTTCAATACGTATGTATTTGTCTTTACTCTACAACACTGTATTTCCTTTTAACGTGGTATTCTTACATATTCTTTCGAGAGAAAACTATCCTGTGCATTGCCTTTTGAGGCTAAACACTTAGACATACAGGCACCACCAAAGCTTTTTGAGTTACAACGTGTTGTTTTAAAAATACAAGATAATTTCGCACGATGCTGGATTTCCTTACAACATGGTTTTCTGACAAATTTTGACGAAAGAAAATTATTCTGTTGGTTCTCTTTTGAAGCTTCACGTTTAGACGTGCACGCCACACCTAATCCTTTCGAGTTACCACGTGTTGTTTAGGAGATAAAAGCTAATTTTGTACGATGCTTTATTTCTTCTTGTAAAGTGTGTCCAATACTTACGTATTTGTCTTTATTCTGCAACACTGTATTTCCTTATAACGTGGTATTCTTACACATTCTTTCGAGAGAAAACTATCTTGTGCGTTCCCTTTTGAGGCTACACACTTAGACATACAGGCAACACCAAAGCTTTTCAAGTTACAACGTGTTGTTTATGAAAAACAAGATAATTTCGCACGATGCGGGATTTCCTTAAAACTTGGTGTTCTGACAAATTTTGACGAAAGAAAATTCTCCTGTGGGTTCTCTTTTGAGGCTACATGTTTAGACGTGCACGCCACATTAAATCCTTTCGAATTATCACGTGTTGTTTAGGAGATACAAGCTAATTTTGTACGATGCGTTATTTCTTCTCGTAAAGTGTTTCCAATATGTACGTATTTGTCTTTACTCTGCAACACTGTATTTCCTTATAACATTGTATTCTTACATGTTCTTTCGAGAGAAAACTCTCCTGTGCATTCTCTTTAGAGGCTACACGCTTAGATATACACGTAACACCAAAGCTTTTCGAGTTACAACGTGTTGTTTAGGAAAAACAAGATAATTTTGCACGATGCGAGATATCCTTAAAACGTGGTTTTCTGACAAATTTTAACGAAAGAAAGTTCTCCTGTGCATTGTCCTTTGAGGCTACAGGTTTAGACGTACACGCCGCACCAAATCTTTTCGAGTTATAACTTGTTGTTTAGGAGATACAAGCAAATTTTGTTCGATGCGTTATTTCTTCTTGTAAAGTGTGTCCAATACGTGCCTAATTGTCTTTACTCTGCAACACTGTATTTCCTTATAACGTGGTATTCTTACATATTCTTTCGAGGGAAACATCTCCTGTGCGTTCTCTTTTGGGCTACACGCTTAGACATACATGCAATGCCAAAGCTTTTCGAGTTACAACATGTTGTTTAGGAAAAACAAGATAATTTCGCATGATGCTTTATTTCCATAAAACGTGGTTTTCTGAAAAATTTTGACCAAAGAAAGTTCTCCTGTGGGTTCTCTTTTGAGGCTACATGTTTAGACGTACACGTCACACCAAATCTTTTCGAGTTACAACGTGTTGTTTAGGAGATATAAGCTAATTTTGTAAGATGCGTTATTTCTTCTCATAAAGTGATTCCAATAAGTACTTATTTGTCCTTACTCTGCAAAATTGTATTTCCTTATAACGTGGTATTCTTACATATTCTTTTGAGAGAAAACTCTCCTGTGCGTTCTCTTTTGAGGCTACATTCTTAGACATACACGCAACGCCAAATCTTTTCGAGTTACAAAGTGTTGTTTAGGAAAAACAAGGTAATTTCGCACGATGCGAGATTTCCATAAAACGTGGTTGTCTGAAAAATTTTGACGAAAGAAAGTTCTCCTGTGGGTTCTCTTTTGAGGCTACACGTGTAGAGGTAAGAGCCACACCAAATCGTTTCTAGTTACAACGTGTTGTTTAGGAGATACAAGCTAATTTTGTACGATGCATTATTTCTTCTCTTAAAGTGTTTCCAATAGTATTTGTCTGTACTCTGCAACATTATATTTCCTTATAACGTGGTATTCTTACATATTCTTTCGAGAGAAAACTCTCCTGTGCGTTCTCTTTACAGGCTACACGCTTAGACATACACGCAACGCCAAAGCTTTTCGAGTTACAATGTGTTGTTTAGGAAAAACAAGATAATTTCGCACGATGCGGGATTTATTTAAAACGTGGTTTCTGAAAAAATTTGTCGAAAGATAATTCTCTTGTGGGTTCGCTTTTGAGGCTACACGTTTAGACGTACATGCCACACGAAATCTTTTCGAGTTACAACGTGTTGTTTAGGAGATACAAGCAAATTTTGTACGATGCGTTATTTCTTCTAGTAAAGTGTTTCCAATACGTACGTATTTGCCTTTAGTCTGCAACACTGTATTTCCTTATAACGTGGTATTCTTACATATTCTTTCGAGAAAAAACTCTCCTGTGCATCCTCTTTTGAGGCTACACGCTTAGACCTACACGCAACACCAAAGCTTTTCGCGTTACAACGTGTTGTTTAGGAAAAACAAGATAATTTCGCAGAATGAGGGATTTCCTTAATACGTGGTTTCTGATATATTTTTACCAAAGAAAATTCTCCTATGGGTTCTCTTTTGAGACTACACGTTTAGACGTACAGGCCACTCCAAATCTTTTTAAGTTACAACGTGTTGTTTAGGCGATACAAGCTAATTTTGTACGATGCGTTATTTCTTCTTGTAAAGTTTTTCCAATAAATATTTGTCTTTACTCTGCAACACTGTATTTCCTTATAACGTGGCATTCTTACATATTCTTTCGAGAGAAAACTCTCCTCTGCGTTCTCTTTTGGGGCTACATGCTTAGACATACACCCAACACCAAAGCTTTTCGAGTTAAAACGTGTTGTTTAGGAAGAACTAGATATTTCTCACGTTGCGTGATTTCCTTAAAACGTGGTTTTCTGACAAAATTTGATGAAAGAAAATTGTCCAGTGGGTTCTCTTTTGAGGCTACACGTTTAGACGTACATGCCACACCAAATCTTTTCGAGTTATAACGTGTTGTTTAGGAGATACAAGCTAATTTTGTACGATGCTTTATTTCATCTCGTAAAGTTTATGAGTTTCCAATACATACGTATTTGTCTTTACTCTGCAACACTGTATTCCCTTATAACGTGGTATTCTTACATATTCTTTCGAGAGAAAACTCTCCTGTGCGTTCTCTTTTGAGGCTACACGCTTAGACATACACGCAACACCAAAGCTTTTCGAGTTACAATGTGTTGTTTAGGAAAAACAAGATAATTTCGCACGATGCGGGATTTCCTTAAAACGTGGATTTCTGAAAATTTTTGACGAAAGAAAACTGTCCTGTGGGTTCTCTTTTGAGGCTACACGTTTAGACGTACACGCCACACCAAATCCTTTCGAGTTACAACGTGTTGTTTAGGAGATACAAGCTAATATTGTACGATGCGTTATTTCTTCTCGTAAAGTGTTTCCAATACGTACGTATTTGCCTTTAGTCTGCAACACTGTATTTCCTTATAACGTGGTATTCTTACATATTCTTTCGAGAGAAAACTCTCCTGTGTGTTCCCCTTTGAGGCTACACGCTTAGACATACAGGCAACACCAAAGCTTTTCGCGTTACAACGTGTTGTTTAGGAAAAACAATATAATTTCGCGCGATGCGGGATTTCCTTAATAAGTGGTTTTTTGACAAATTTTGACCAAGGAAAATTCTCCTATGGGTTCTCTTTTGAGGCTACACGTGTACACGTACAGGCCACACCTAATCTTTTTAAGTTACAACGTGTTGTTTAGGAGATACAAGCTAATTTTGTACGATAGGTTATTTCTTCTCGTAAAGTTTTTCTAATAAGTAAGAATATGTCTTTACTCTGCAACACTGTATTTCCTTATAATGTGGTATTCTTACATATTCTTTCGAGAGAAAACTCTCCTGTGCGTTCTCATTTGAGGCTACACGCTTAGACATACACGCAACACCAAAGCTTTTCGAGTTACAATGTGTTGTTTAGGAAGAACAAGATAATTTCCCACGATGCGGGATTTCCTTAAAACGTGGTTTTCTGAAAATTTTGACGAAAGAAAATTCTTCTGTGGGTTCTCTATTGAGGTTACACGTTTAGACGTACACACCACACCAAATCTTTTTGAGTTACAATGTGTTGTTTGGAGATACAAGCTAATTTTTTTTATGATGCCTTATTTCTTCTCGTAAAGTTTAAGTGTTTCCAATACGTATGTATTTGCCTTTACTCTGCAACACTGTATTTTCTTATTACGTGGTCTTCTTACATATTCTTTCAACAGTAAACTCTCCTGTGCATTCTCTTTGGAGGCTACACGCTTAGACATACACGCAACACCAAAGCTTTTCGAGTTACAACATGTTGTTTAGGAAAAAGATGATTTCGCACAATGCGGGATTTCCTTAAAACGTGGTTTTCTGACAAATTTTGATGAAAGAAAATTCTCCTGTGGGTTCTCTTTTGAGGCTACACGTTTAGACGTACACGCTACAGCAAATCTTTTCGAGTAACAATGTGTTGTTTAGGAGATTCAAGCTAATTTTGTACTATGCATTAATTCTTCTCGTAAAGTTTTTCCAATATGTAAGTATTTGTCTTTACTCTGCAACACTGTATTTCCTTATAACGTGGTATTCTTACATATTCTGTCGAGAGAAAACTATCCTGTGCGTTCCCTTTTGAGGCTACACACTTAGATATACAGGCAACACCAAAACCTTTCGAGTTACAACGTGTTGTTTATGAAAAACAAGATAAGTTCGCACGATGCGGATTTCCTTAAAACGTGGTGTTCTGACAAATTTTGACGAAAGAAAATTCTCCTGTTGGTTCTCTTTTGAGGCTACACGTTTAGACGTGCACGCCACACCAAATCTTTTCGAGTTACCACGTGTTGTTTAGGAGATACAAGCTAATTTTTTACGATGCGTTATTTCTTCTCGTAAAGTGTTTCCAATAAGTACGTATTTGTCTTTACTCTGCAACACTGTATTTCCTTATAACGTTGTATTCTTACATGTTCTTTCGAGAGAAAAATCTCCTGTGCGTTCTCTTAAGTGGCTACACGCATAGACATTCACGCAGCACCAAAGCTTTTCGAGTTACAACGTGTTGTTTAGAAAAAACAAGATAATTTTGCACGATGCGGGATATCCTTAAAACGTGGTTTTCTGACAAATTTTGACGAAAGAAAGTTCTCCTGTGGGTTCTCTTTTGAGGCTACACATTTAGACGTATGAGCCACACCAAATCTTTTCGAGTTACAACGTGTTGTTTACGAGATACAAGCAAATTTTTTACGATGCGTTATTTCTTCTCCTAAAGTGTTTCCAATATGTACTTATTTGTCTTTATTCTGCAACACTGTATTTCCTTATAACGTGGTATTCTTGCATATTCTTTCGAGAGAAAACTCTCCTGTGCGTTCTCTTTTGAGGCTACACGCTTAGACAAACACTCAACACCAAAGCTTTTCGAGTTACACCATGTTGTTTAGTAAAAACAAGATAATTTTGCACGATGCGAGATTTCCTTAAAACGTGTTTTCTGACAAATTTTGATGAAAGAAAATTCTCCTGTGAGTTCTCTTTTGAGGCTACACGTTTAGACGTACATGTCACACCAAATCTTTTCGAGTTACAACGTGTTGTTTAGGAGATACAACTAATTTTTTACGATGCGTTATTTCTTCTCATAAAGTGTGTCCAATACTTACTTATTTGTCTTTACTCTGCAACACTGTATTTCCTTATAACGCTGTATTCTTACATATTCTTTCGAGAGAAAACTCTCCTGTGCGTTCTCTTTTGAGGCTACACGCTTAGACATACACGCAGCACCAAAGCTTTTCGAGTTACAACGTGTTGTTTAGGAAAAACAAGATAATTTCCACGATGAGGGATTTCCATAAAACGTGGTTTTCTGACAAATTTTGACGAAAGAAAATACTCCTGTAAGTTCACTTTTGAGGCTACACGTTTACACGTACACGCCACACCAAATCTTTTCGAGTTACATCGTGTTGTTTAGGAGATACAAGCTAATTTTGTAAGATGCGTTATTTCTTCTCGTAAAGTGTTTCCAATACATACGTATTTGTCTTTACTCTGCAACACTGTATTTCCTTATAACGTGGTATTCTTATATATTCTTTCGAGAGAAAACTCTCCTGTGCGTTCTCTTTTGAGGCCACATGTTTAGACATACACGCAACACCAAAGCTTTTCGAGTTACAATGTGTTGTTTCGGAAAAACAAGATAATTTCGCACGATGTGGGATTTCCTTAAAACGTGGTATTCTGACAAATTTTGACGAAAGAAAATTCTCCTGTGGGTTCTCTTTTGAGGCTACACGTTTAGATGTAAACACCACACCAAACCTTTTCGAGTTACAACGTGTTTTTTAGGAGATACAAGAAAATATTTTCCATACGTTATTTCTTTTCATAAAGTGTTTCCAATATATACATATTGGTCTTTACTCTGCAACACTGTATTTCCAAATAACGTTGTATTCTTACATATTCTTTCGAGAGAAATCTCTCCTGTGCGTTCTCTTTTGAGGCTACAGGCTTAGACATACACACAACACCAAAGCTTTTCGAGTAAGAATACCACGTTATAAGGAAGTACAGTGTTGCAGAATAAAGACAAATACTTACGTATTGGAAACCCTTAAAATTAGCGAGATGAAATAAAGCATCATACAAAATTATCTTGTATCTCCTAAACAACACGTTGTAACTCGAAAAGATTTGGCGTGGCGTTTACAACTAAACATGTAGCCTAAAAAGGGAACCCACAGGAGAGTTTTCTTTCGTCAAAATTTTTCAGAAAACCACGTTTTAAGGAAATCCCGCATCATCCGAAATTATCTTGTTTTTCCTTAACAACAGGTTGTAATTCGAAAAGCTTTGGTGTTGCATGTATGTCTAAGCATGTAGCCTCTAAAGAGAATGCACAGGAGAGTTTTTCTCTCGAAAGAATATGCAAGATTACAACGTTATAAGGAAATACAGTGTTGCAGAGTAAAGGCAAATACGTACATATTGGAAACATTTAAACTTTACAAGAAGAAATAACGCATCTTAAAAAATTAGCTTGTATCTCCTAACCAACACGTTGTAACTCGAAAGGATTTGGTGTGGCGTGTAAGTCTAAACGTGTAGCCTCAAAAGAGAACCCACATGAGTATTTTCAAAATTTCTCAGAAAACCACGTTTTAAGGAAATCCCGCATCGTGCTAAATTATCTTGTTTTTCCTAAACAACACATTGTAACTCGAAAAGCTTTGGTGTTACGTGTATGTCAAAGTGTGTAGCCTCAACAGAGAACGCACAGGAGAGTTTTCTCTCGAAAGAATATGTAAGAATACCACGTTATAAGGAAATACAGTGTTGCAGAGTAAAGACAAATACGTACTTATTGGAAACACTTAAACTTTACGAGAAGAAATAAGGCATCGTACAAAATTAGTTTGTATCTCCTAAACAACACGTTATAACTCGAAAAGATTTGGTGTGGCGTGTACGTCTAAACGTGTAGCCTCAAAAGAGAACACACAGGAGAATTTTCTTCAAAATACAGTGTTGCAGAGTAAAGACAAATACATACTTATTGGAAACACTTAAACTTTACGAGTAGAAATAACACATAGTACAAAATTAGCTTGTATCTCCTAAACAACACGTTATAACTAGAAAGGATTTGGTGTGGCTTGTACGTCAAAACGTGTAGCCTCAAAAGAGAACCCACAGGACAATTTTCTTTCGTCAAAATTCGTCAGAAAACCACGTTTTAAGGAAATCCCGCATCGTGAGAAATTATCTTGTTCTTCCTAAACAACATGTTTTAACTCGAAAATCTTTGGTGTAGGGTGTATGTCTAAGCGTGTAGCCACAAAAGAGAATGCACAGGAGAGTTTTCTCTCGAAAGAATATGTAAGAATACCACGTTATAAGGAAATACAGTGTGGCAGAGTAAAGACAAATACGTCCATATTGGAAGCACTTTATGAGAGAAATAACGCATCTTGCAAAATTAGCTTGTATGTCCTAAACAACACGTTGTAACTCAAAAGGATTTGGTGTGGCATGTACGTCTAAAGGTGTAGCCTCAAAAGATAACCTACAGGAGAGTTTTCTTTCGTCAAAATTTGTCAGAAAACCACGTTTTAAGGAAATCCCGCATCGTGCGAAATTATCTTGTTTCTCCTAAACAAAACGTTGTAACTAGAAAAGCGTTGGCGTTGCGTGTATGTCTAAGCGTGCAGCCTCAAAAGAGAATGCACAGGAGAGTTTTCTCTCGAAAGAATATGTAAGAATACCACGTTAGAAGGAAATATATTGCTGCAGAATAAAGACATATACGTACTTATTGGAAACACATTATGAGAAGAAATAACGCATGGTACAAAATTAGCTTGTATCTCCAAAACAACATGTGGTAACTCAAAAAGATTTGCTGTGGCGTGTACGTCTGAACGTGTAGCCTCAAAAGAGAACCCACAGGAGAATTTTCTTACGTCAAAATTTGTCAGAAAACTATGTTTTAAGGAAATCCCGCATTGGGCGAAATTATCTTGTTTTTCTTAATCAACACGTTGTAACTCGAAAAGCTTTGGTGTTGCGTATATGTCTAACCGTGTAGCCTCCAAAGAGAATGCACAGGATAGTTTTTTCTCGAAAGAATATGTAAGAATACCACGTGATAAGGAAATACAGTGTTGCAGAGTAAAGACAAATACGTACTTATTGGAAACACTTTACGAGAAGAAATAACGCATCATGCAAAATTAGCTTGTATCTCCTAAACAACATGCTGTAACTCGAAAAGATTTGGTGTGGCGTGTACGTCTAAACGTGTAGTCTCAAAGAGAACCCACAGGAGAATTTTCTTTCGTCAAAATTTGTCAAAAACCACGTTTTAAGGAAATCCCGCATCGTGCGTAATTATCTTGTTTTTCCTAAACAACATGTTGTAACTCGAAAAGCTTTGGTGTTGCGTGTATGTCTAAGCGTGTAGCCTTAAAAGAGAACGCACAGGAGAGTTTTTTCCCGAAAGAATATGTAGGAATACCACGTTATAAGGAAATACAGTGTTGCAGAGTAAAGAAAAATACATACTTATTGGAAACACTTAAACTTTACGAGTAGAAATAACACATAGTACAAAATTAGCTTGTATCTCCTAAACAACACGTTATAACTCGAAAGGATTTGGTGTGGCTTGTACGTCTAAACGTGTACCCTCAAAAGAGAACCCACAGGAGAATTTTCTTTCGTCAAAATTTGTCAGATAACCACGTTTTAAGGAAATCCCGCATCATGCGAAATTATCTTGTTCTTCCTAAACAACACGTTGTAACTCGAAAATCGTTGGTGTTGCGTATATGTCTAAGCGTGTAGCCTCAAATGAGAACGCACAGGAGAGTTTTCTCTTGAAAGAATATGTAAGAATACCACGTTATAAGGAAATACAGTGTTGCAGAATAAAGACATATACTTACTTATTGGAAAAACTTTAGGAGAAGAAATAACGCATCGTACAAAATTAGCTTGTATCTCCTAAACAACACGTTGTACCTTAAAAACATTTGGTGTGGCCTGTACGTCTAAACATGTAGCCTCAAAAGAGAACCCATAGAGGAATTTTCCTTGGTCAAAATTTGTCAGAAAACCACTTATTAAGGAAATCCCGCATCGTGCGTAATTATCTTGTTTTTCCTAAACAACACGTTGTAACTCGAAAAGCTTTGGTGTTGCGTGTATGTCTAAGTGCGTAGCCTCAAAGGGGAACGCCCAGGAGAGTTTTCTCTCGAAAGAATATGTAAGAATACCACGTTATAAGGAAATACAGTGTTGCAGAGTATAGACAAATACATACTTATTGGAAACACTTTATGAGAAGAAATAAAGCATCATGAAAAATTAGCTTGTATCTCCTAAACATCACGTTGTAACTGGAAAAGATTTGGTGTGTTGTGTACGTCTAAACGTGTAGCCTCAAAAGAGAACCCACAGGAGAGTTTTCTTTGGTCAAAATTTGTCAAAAACCACATTTTACAGAAATCCCGCATCGTGCGAAAATATCTTGTTTTTCCTAAACAACACATTGTAACTCGAAAAGCTTTGGTGTTGCGTGTATTTCTAAGCGTGTAGCCTCAAAAGAGAACGCACAGGAGAGTTTTTTCCCGAAAGAATATGTAAGAATACCACGTTATAAGGAAATACAGTGTTGCAGAGTAAAGACAAATACATACTTATTGGAAACACTTAAACTTTACAAGAAGAAATAACACATAGTAAAAAATTAGTTTGTATCTCCTAAACAACACGTTATAACTCGAAAGGATTTGGTGTGGCGTGTACGTCTAAACGTGTACCCTCAAAAGAGAACCCACAGGAGAATTTTCTTTCTTCAAAATTTGTCAGAAAACCACGTTTTAGAAAAATCCCGCATCATGCGAAATTATCTTGTTTTTCCTAAACAACACGTTGTAACTCGAAAAGCTTTGGTGTTGTGTGTATGTCTAGGCGTGTAGCCTCCAAAGAGAATGCACAGGAGAGTTTACTGTTGAAAGAATATGTAAGAATACCACATAATAAGGAAATACAGTGTTGCAGAGTAAAGGCAAATACATACGTATTGGAAACACTTAAACTTTACGAGAAGAAATAAGGCATCATGCAAAATTAGCTTGTATCTCCTAAACAACACGTTGTAACTCAAAAAGATTTGGTGTGGTGTGTACGTCTAAACGTGTAGCCTCAATAGAGAACCCACAGGAGAATTTTCTTTCATCAAAATTTGTCAGAAAACCACGTTTTAAGGAAATCCCGCATCGTGGGAAATTATCTTGTTCTTCCTAAACAACACATTGTAACTCGAAAAGCTTTGGTGTTGCGTGTATGTCTAAGCGTGTAGCCTCAAATGAGAACGCACAGGAGAGTTTTCTCTTGAAAGAATATGTAAGAATACCACGTTATAAGGAAATACAGTGTTGCAGAGTAAAGACATATTCTTACTTATTAGAAAAACTTTACGAGAAGAAATAACCTATCGTACAAAATTAGCTTGTATCTCCTAAACAACACGTTGTACCTTAAAAAGATTAGGTGTGGCCTGTACGTCTAAACGTGTAGCCTCAAAAGAGAACCCCTAGGAGAATTTTTCTTGGTCAAAATTTCTCAGAAAACCACTTATTAAGGAAATCCCGCATCGCGCGATATTATATTGTTTTTCCTAATCAACACGTTGTAACGCGAAAAGCTTTGGTGTTGCCTGTATGTCTAAGCATGTAGCCTCAAAGGGGAACACACAGGAGAGTTTTCTCTCGAAAGAATATGTAAGAATACCATGTTATAAGGAAATACAGTGTTTCAGACTAAAGGCAAATACGTAAGTATTGCAAACACTTTACGAGAAGAAATAACGCATCGTAGAAAATTAGCTTGTATCTCCTAAACAACACGTTGTAACTCGGAAGGATTTGGTGTGGCGTGTACGTCTAAACGTGTAGCCTCAAAAGAGAACCCACAGGACAATTTTCTTTCGTCAAAAATTTTCAGAAATCCACGTTTTAAGGAAATCCCGCATCCTGCGAAATTATCTTGGTTTTCCTAAACAACACATTGTAACTCGAAAAGCTTTGGTGTTGCGTGTATGTCTAAGTGTGTAGCCTCAAAAGAGAACACACAGGAGAGTTTTCTCTTGAAAGAATATGTAAGAATACCACGTTATAAGGGAATACAGTGTTGTAGAGTAAAGACAAATACGTATGTATTGGAAACCCATAAACTTTACGAGATGAAATAAAGCATCGTAAAAAATTAGCTTGTATCTCCTAAACAACACGTTGTAACTCGAAAAGATTTGGTGTGGTGTGTACGTCTAAACGTGTAGCCTCAAAAGAGAACCCACTGGACAATTTTCTTTCATCAAATTTTGTCAGAAAACCACGTTTTAAGGAAATCATGCATCGTGAGAAATTATCTAGTTCTTCCTAAACAACACGTTGTAACGCGAAAAGCTTTGGTGTTGCGTGTATGTCTAAGCGTGTAGCCTCAAAAGAGGATGCACAGGAGAGTTTTTTTCTCGAAAGAATATGTAAGAATACCACGTTATAAAGAAATACAGTGTTGCAGAATAAAGCCAAATACGTACGTATTGGAAACACTTTACTAGAAGAAATAACGCATCGTATAAAATTAGCTTGTATCTCCTAAACAACACGTTGTAACTCGAAAAGATTTGGTGTGGCGTGTACGTCTAAAAGTGTAGCCTCAAAAGAGAACCCACAGGAGAATTTTCTTTCGTCAAAATTTTTCAGAAAGCACGTTTTAAGTAAATCCCGCATCGTGCGAAATTATCTTGTTTTTCCTAAACAACACATTGTAACTCGAAAGCTTTGGTGTTGCGTGTATGTCTAAGCGTGTAGCCTCAAAAGAGAATGCACAGGAGAGTTTTTTCTCGATAGAATTTGTAAGGATACCACGTTATAAGGAAATACAGTGTTGCAGAATAAAGACAAATACGTATGTATTGGAAACCCATAAACTTTACGAGATGAAATAAAGCATTGTACAAAATGAGCTTGTATCTCCTACACAACACGTTGTAACTCGAAAAGATTTGTTGTGGCGTGTACGTCTAAACATGTAGCCTCAAAAGAGAACCCACAGGAGAATTTTCTTTCATCAAAATTTGTCAGAAAACCACGTTTTAAGGAAATCCCGCATTGTGCGCAATTATCTTGTTTTTCATAAACAAAACATTGTAACTCTAAAAGCTTTGGTGTTGGGTGTATGTGCAAGTGTGTGGCCTCAAAAGAGAATGCACAGGAGAGTTTTCTCTCGAAAGAATATGTAAGAATACCACGTTATAAGGAAATACATTGCTGCAGAGTAGAGACAAATACATACGTATTGGAAACATATTATGAGAAGAAATAACGCATGGTACAAAATTAGCTTGTATCTCCTAACAACACGTGGTAACTCAAAAAGATTTGGTGTGGCGTGTACGTCTAAATGTGTAGCCTCAAAATAGAACCCACAGGAGAATTTTCTTACGTCAAAATTAGTCAGAAAACCACATTTTAAGGAAATCCCGCATCGTGAGAAATTATCTTGTTTTTCCTAATCAACACGTTGTAACTCGAAAAGCTTTGGTGTTGCGTGTATGTGTAAGCGTGGAGCCTCCAAAGAGAACGCACAGGATAGTTTTCTCTCGAAAGAATATGTAAGATTCCACGTTATAAGGAAATACAGTTTTGCAGAGTAAAGACAAATACTTATTTATTGGAAAAACTTTACGAGAAGAAATAACGCATCATACAAAATTAGCTTGTATCTCCTAAACAACACGTTGTAACTCGAAAAGATTTGGTTTGTCATGTACGTCTAAACGTGTAGCCTCAAAAGAGAACCCACAGGAGAATTTTCTTTCGTCAAATTTGTCAGAAAACCATGTTTTATGGAAATCCCGCATCATGTTAAATTATCTTGTTTTTCCTAAACAACACGTTGTACCTCGAAAAGCTTTGGTGTTGTGTGAATGTCTAAGCGTGTAGCCTCCAAAGAGAATGCACAGGAGAGTTTTCTCTCGAAAGAATATGTAAGAATACCACGTTATAAGAAAATACAGTGTTGCAGATTAGAGGCAAATACATACGTATTGGAAACACTTAAACGTTATGAGAAGAAATAATTCATCGTAAAAAAAAATTAGCTTGTATCTCCTAAACAACAAGTTGTAACTCAAAAAGATGTGGTGTGGCGTGTACGTCTAAACGTTTATCCTCAAAAGAGAACCCACAGGAGAATTTTCTTTCATCAAAATTTGTCAGAAAACCACGTTTTAAGGAAATCCCGCATCGTGAGAAATTATCTTGTTCTTCCTAAACAACACGTTGTAACTCGAAAAGCTTTGCTGTTGCGTGTATGTCTAAGCGTATAGCCTCAAATGAGAACGCACAGGAGAGTTTTCTCTCGAAAAAATATGTAAGAATACCACGTTATAAGGAAATACAGTGTTGCAGAGTAAAGACAAATACTTACTTATTGGAAAAACTTTATGAGAAGAAATAACGCATCGTACAAAATTAGCTTGTATCTCCTAAACAACACGTTGAAACTTAAAATGATTTGGTGTGGCCTGTACGTCTAAACATGTAGTCTCAAAAGAGAACCCATAGGAGAATTTTCTTTGGTCAAAATTTGTCAGAAAACCACATATTAAGGAAATCCCTCATCGTGCGAAATTATCTTGCTTTTCCTAAACAACACGTTGTAACGCGAAAAGCTTTAGTGTTGCGTGTATGTCTAAGCGTGTAGCCTCAAAAGAGGACGCACAGGAGAGTTTTCTCTCGAAAGAATATGTAAGAATACCACGTTATAAGGAAATACAGTGTTGCAGACTAAAGGCAAATACGTACGTATTGGAAACACTTTATGAGAAGAAATAACGCATCGTAGAAAATTAGCTTGTATCTCCTAAACAACACGTTGTAACTCGAAAATATTTGATTTGGCGTGTACGTCTAAACGTGTAGCCTCAAAAGAGAACCCACAGCAGAATGTTTGTTCGTTAAAATGTGTCAGAAAACCATGTTTATGGAAATCACTCATCGTGCGAAATAATCTTGTTTTTCCTAAACAACATGTTGTAACTCGAAAAGCTTTGATGTTGCGTGTATGTCTAAGTGTGTAGCCTCAAAAGAGAACGCACAGGAGAGTTTTCTCTCGAAAGAACATGTAAGAATACCACATTATAAGGAAATATAGTGTTGCAGAGTAAAGACAAATATGTATGTATTTGAAACACTTTATGAGAAGAAATAACGCATCGTAAAAAATTAGTTTGTATCTCCTAAACAACACGTTGTAACTCGAAAACATTTGGTGTGGCATGTACGTCTAAATGTGTAGCCTCAAAAGAGAACCCACAGGAGAATTTTCTTTCGTCAAAATTTGTCAGAAAACGACTTATTAAGGAAATCCCGCATCGTGCGAAACTATCTTGTTTTTCCTAAACAACACATTGTAACTCGAAAATCTTTGGTGTTGCGTGTATGTCTAAGCATGTAGCCTCAAAAGAGAACGCACAGGAGAGATTTCTCTCGAACGAGTATGTAAGAATACCACGTTATAAGGAAATACATTGTGGCAAATTAAAGATAAATACGTTCCTTTTGGAAACACTTAAACTTTACAAGAAGATATAAAGCATCGTAAAAAATTAGCTTGTATCTCCTAAACAACACGTTGTAACTCGAAAACATTTGGTGTGGCGTGTACGTCTAAACATTTAGCCTCAAATGAAAACCCACAGGAGAATTTTCTTTCGTCAAAATTTGTCAGAAAACCACGTTTTAAGGAATTCCCGCATCGTGCGAAATTATCTTGCTTTTCCTAAACAACACGTTCTAACTCGAAATGCTTTGGTGTGGCGTGTATGTCTAAGCGTGTAGCCTCAAAAGAGAATGCACAGGAGAGTTTTCTCTCGAAAGAATATGTACGAATACCATGTTATAAGGAAATACAGTGTTGTAGAGTAAAGACAAATACTTACGTATTGGAAACACTTTAGGAGAAGAAATAACGCATCGTACAAAATTAGCTTGTATCTCCTAAACAACACGTTGTAACTCGAAAAGATTTGGTGTGGCGTGTATGTCTAAACATGTAGCCTCAAAAGAAAACCCACAGGAGAATTATCTTTCGTCAAAATTTGTCAGAAAACCACGTTTTAAGGAAATCCCGCATTGTGCGCAATTATCTTGTTTTTCATAAACAAAACATTGTAACTCGAAAAGCTTTGGTGTTGGGTGTATGTGTAAGCGTGTAGCCTCAAAAGAGAATGCACAGGAGAGTTTTCTCTCGAAAGAATATGTAAGAATACCACGTTATAAGGAAATATATTGCTGCAGAGTAAAGACAAATACATACGTATTGGAAACATATTATGAGAAGAAATAATGCATGGTACAAAATTTGCTTGTATCTCCTAAACAACACGTGGTAACTCAAAAAGATTTGGTGTGGCGTGCACGTCTAAATGTGTAGCCTCAAAAGAGAACCCACAGGAGAATTTTCTTACGTCAAAATTTGTCAGAAAACCACATTTTTAGGAAATCCCGCATCGTGCGAAATTATCCTGTTTTTCCTAATCAACACGTTGTAACTCGAAAAGCTTTGGTGTTGCGTGTATGTCTAAGCGTGTAGCCTCCAAAGGGAACGCACAGGATAGTTTTCTCTCGAAAGAATATGTAAGAATACCACGTTATAAGGAAATACAGTGTTGCAGAGTATAGACAAATATGTACTTATTGGAAACACTTTAGGAGAAGAAATAACGCATCATGCAAAATTAGCTTCTATCTCCTAAATAACACGTTGCAACTCGAAAAGATTTGGTGTGGCGTGAACGACTAAACGTGTAGCCTCAAAGGAGAACCCACAGGAGGGTTTTCTTTCGTCAAAATTTGTCAGAAAACCACGTTTTAAAGAAATCCTGCATCGTGCGAAATTATCTTGTTTTTCCTAAACAACATGTTGTAACTCGAAAAGCTTTGATGTTGCGTATATGTCTAAGCGTGTAGCCTCAAAAGAGAACGTACAGGAGAGTTTTCTCCCAAAGAATATGTAGGAATACCACGTTATAAGGAAATACAGTGTTGCAGAGTAAACACAAATACATACTTATTGGAAACACTTAAACTTTACGAGAAGAAATAAAACATAGCAAAAAATTAGCTTGTATATCCTAAACAACACGTTATAACTTGAAAGGATTTGGTGTTGCGTGTATGTCTAAGCATGTAGCCTCAAAAGAGAATGCACAGAAGAGTTTTCTCTCGAAAGAATATGTTAGAATACCACGTTATAAGGAAATATATTGCTGCAGAGTAAAGACAAATACGTACGTATTGGAAACACATTATGAGAAGAACTAATGCATGGTATAAAATTAGCTTGTATCTCCGAAACAACACGTTGTAACTCAAAAAGATTTGGTGTGGCGTGTACATCTAAATGTGTAGCCTCAAAAGAGAACCAACAGGAGAATTTTCTTACGTCAAAATTTGTCAGAAAACCACGTTTTAAGGAAATCCCGCATCGTGCGAAATTATCTTGTTTTTCCTAATCAACACGTTGTAACTCGAAAAGCTTTGGTGGTGCGTGTATGTCTAAGCGTGTAGCCTCCAAAGAGAACGCACAGGATAGTTTTCTCTCGAAAGAATATGTAAGAATACCACGTTATAAGGAAATACAGTGTTGCAGAGTATAGACAAATATGTACTTATTGGAAACACTTTAGGAGAAGAAATAACGCATCATGTAAAATTAGCTTGTATCTCCTAAACAACACGTTGTAACTCGACAAGATTTGGTGTGGCGTGTATGTCTATACGTGTAGCCTCAAAAGAGAACCCACAGGAGAGTTTTCTTTCGTCAAAATTTGTCAGAAAACCACGTTTTAAGGAAATACCGCATCGTGCGAAATTATCTTGTTTTTCCTAAACAACATGTTGCAACTCGAAAAGCTTTGGTGTTGCGTGTATGTCTAAGCGTGTAGCCTCAAAAGAGAACGCACAGGAGAGTTTTCTTCCGAAAGAATATATAGGAATACCACGTTATAAGGAAATACAGTGTTGCAGAGTAAAGACAAATACATACTTATTGGAAACAGTTAAGCTTTACGAGAAGAAATAACACATAGTACAAAATTAGCTTGTATCTCCTAAACAACAAGTTGTAACTCAAAAAGATTTGGTGTGGCGTGTACGTCTAAACGTGTAGCCTCAAAAGAGAACGCACAGGAGAGTTTTCTCCCAAAAGAATATGTAGGAATACTACGTTATAAGGAAATACAGTGTTGCAGAGTAAAGACAAATACATACTTATTGGAAACACTTAAGCTTTACGAGAAGAAATAACACATAGTACAAAATTAGCTTGTATATCCTAAACAACACGTTATAACTCGAAAGGATTTGGTGTGGCGTGTACGTCTAAAAGTGCAGCCTCAAAAAAGAACCCACAGGAGAATTTTCTTTCGTCAAAATTTGTCAGAAAACCACGTTTTAAGGAAATCCCGCATCATGCGAAATTATCTTGTTTTTCCTAAACAGCACGTTGTAACTCGAAAAGCTTTGGTGTTGCGTGAATGTCTAAGCGTGTAGCCTCCAAAGAGAACGCACAGGAGAGTTTTCTCTCGAAAAAATATGTAAGAATACCACGTTATAAGGAAATACAGTGTTGCAGAGTAAAGACAAATACTTACTTATTGGAAAAACTTTATGAGAAGAAATAACGCATCGTACAAAATTAGCTTGTATCTCCTAAACAACACGTTGAAACTTAAAATGATTTGGTGTGGCCTGTACGTCTAAACATGTAGTCTCAAAAGAGAACCCATAGGAGAATTTTCTTTGGTCAAAATTTGTCAGAAAACCACATATTAAGGAAATCCCTCATCGTGCGAAATTATCTTGCTTTTCCTAAACAACACGTTGTAACGCGAAAAGCTTTAGTGTTGCGTGTATGTCTAAGCGTGTAGCCTCAAAAGAGGACGCACAGGAGAGTTTTCTCTCGAAAGAATATGTAAGAATACCACGTTATAAGGAAATACAGTGTTGCAGACTAAAGGCAAATACGTACGTATTGGAAACACTTTATGAGAAGAAATAACGCATCGTAGAAAATTAGCTTGTATCTCCTAAACAACACGTTGTAACTCGAAAATATTTGATTTGGCGTGTACGTCTAAACGTGTAGCCTCAAAAGAGAACCCACAGCAGAATGTTTGTTCGTTAAAATGTGTCAGAAAACCATGTTTATGGAAATCACTCATCGTGCGAAATAATCTTGTTTTTCCTAAACAACATGTTGTAACTCGAAAAGCTTTGATGTTGCGTGTATGTCTAAGTGTGTAGCCTCAAAAGAGAACGCACAGGAGAGTTTTCTCTCGAAAGAACATGTAAGAATACCACATTATAAGGAAATATAGTGTTGCAGAGTAAAGACAAATATGTATGTATTTGAAACACTTTATGAGAAGAAATAACGCATCGTAAAAAATTAGTTTGTATCTCCTAAACAACACGTTGTAACTCGAAAACATTTGGTGTGGCATGTACGTCTAAATGTGTAGCCTCAAAAGAGAACCCACAGGAGAATTTTCTTTCGTCAAAATTTGTCAGAAAACGACTTATTAAGGAAATCCCGCATCGTGCGAAACTATCTTGTTTTTCCTAAACAACACATTGTAACTCGAAAATCTTTGGTGTTGCGTGTATGTCTAAGCATGTAGCCTCAAAAGAGAACGCACAGGAGAGATTTCTCTCGAACGAGTATGTAAGAATACCACGTTATAAGGAAATACATTGTGGCAAATTAAAGATAAATACGTTCCTTTTGGAAACACTTAAACTTTACAAGAAGATATAAAGCATCGTAAAAAATTAGCTTGTATCTCCTAAACAACACGTTGTAACTCGAAAACATTTGGTGTGGCGTGTACGTCTAAACATTTAGCCTCAAATGAAAACCCACAGGAGAATTTTCTTTCGTCAAAATTTGTCAGAAAACCACGTTTTAAGGAATTCCCGCATCGTGCGAAATTATCTTGCTTTTCCTAAACAACACGTTCTAACTCGAAATGCTTTGGTGTGGCGTGTATGTCTAAGCGTGTAGCCTCAAAAGAGAATGCACAGGAGAGTTTTCTCTCGAAAGAATATGTACGAATACCATGTTATAAGGAAATACAGTGTTGTAGAGTAAAGACAAATACTTACGTATTGGAAACACTTTAGGAGAAGAAATAACGCATCGTACAAAATTAGCTTGTATCTCCTAAACAACACGTTGTAACTCGAAAAGATTTGGTGTGGCGTGTATGTCTAAACATGTAGCCTCAAAAGAAAACCCACAGGAGAATTATCTTTCGTCAAAATTTGTCAGAAAACCACGTTTTAAGGAAATCCCGCATTGTGCGCAATTATCTTGTTTTTCATAAACAAAACATTGTAACTCGAAAAGCTTTGGTGTTGGGTGTATGTGTAAGCGTGTAGCCTCAAAAGAGAATGCACAGGAGAGTTTTCTCTCGAAAGAATATGTAAGAATACCACGTTATAAGGAAATATATTGCTGCAGAGTAAAGACAAATACATACGTATTGGAAAAATATTATGAGAAGAAATAATGCATGGTACAAAATTTGCTTGTATCTCCTAAACAACACGTGGTAACTCAAAAAGATTTGGTGTGGCGTGCACGTCTAAATGTGTAGCCTCAAAAGAGAACCCACAGGAGAATTTTCTTACGTCAAAATTTGTCAGAAAACCACATTTTTAGGAAATCCCGCATCGTGCGAAATTATCCTGTTTTTCCTAATCAACACGTTGTAACTCGAAAAGCTTTGGTGTTGCGTGTATGTCTAAGCGTGTAGCCTCCAAAGGGAACGCACAGGATAGTTTTCTCTCGAAAGAATATGTAAGAATACCACGTTATAAGGAAATACAGTGTTGCAGAGTATAGACAAATATGTACTTATTGGAAACACTTTAGGAGAAGAAATAACGCATCATGCAAAATTAGCTTCTATCTCCTAAATAACACGTTGCAACTCGAAAAGATTTGGTGTGGCGTGAACGACTAAACGTGTAGCCTCAAAGGAGAACCCACAGGAGGGTTTTCTTTCGTCAAAATTTGTCAGAAAACCACGTTTTAAAGAAATCCTGCATCGTGCGAAATTATCTTGTTTTTCCTAAACAACATGTTGTAACTCGAAAAGCTTTGATGTTGCGTATATGTCTAAGCGTGTAGCCTCAAAAGAGAACGTACAGGAGAGTTTTCTCCCAAAGAATATGTAGGAATACCACGTTATAAGGAAATACAGTGTTGCAGAGTAAACACAAATACATACTTATTGGAAACACTTAAACTTTACGAGAAGAAATAAAACATAGCAAAAAATTAGCTTGTATATCCTAAACAACACGTTATAACTTGAAAGGATTTGGTGTTGCGTGTATGTCTAAGCATGTAGCCTCAAAAGAGAATGCACAGAAGAGTTTTCTCTCGAAAGAATATGTTAGAATACCACGTTATAAGGAAATATATTGCTGCAGAGTAAAGACAAATACGTACGTATTGGAAACACATTATGAGAAGAACTAATGCATGGTATAAAATTAGCTTGTATCTCCGAAACAACACGTTGTAACTCAAAAAGATTTGGTGTGGCGTGTACATCTAAATGTGTAGCCTCAAAAGAGAACCAACAGGAGAATTTTCTTACGTCAAAATTTGTCAGAAAACCACGTTTTAAGGAAATCCCGCATCGTGCGAAATTATCTTGTTTTTCCTAATCAACACGTTGTAACTCGAAAAGCTTTGGTGGTGCGTGTATGTCTAAGCGTGTAGCCTCCAAAGAGAACGCACAGGATAGTTTTCTCTCGAAAGAATATGTAAGAATACCACGTTATAAGGAAATACAGTGTTGCAGAGTATAGACAAATATGTACTTATTGGAAACACTTTAGGAGAAGAAATAACGCATCATGTAAAATTAGCTTGTATCTCCTAAACAACACGTTGTAACTCGACAAGATTTGGTGTGGCGTGTATGTCTATACGTGTAGCCTCAAAAGAGAACCCACAGGAGAGTTTTCTTTCGTCAAAATTTGTCAGAAAACCACGTTTTAAGGAAATACCGCATCGTGCGAAATTATCTTGTTTTTCCTAAACAACATGTTGCAACTCGAAAAGCTTTGGTGTTGCGTGTATGTCTAAGCGTGTAGCCTCAAAAGAGAACGCACAGGAGAGTTTTCTTCCGAAAGAATATATAGGAATACCACGTTATAAGGAAATACAGTGTTGCAGAGTAAAGACAAATACATACTTATTGGAAACAGTTAAGCTTTACGAGAAGAAATAACACATAGTACAAAATTAGCTTGTATCTCCTAAACAACAAGTTGTAACTCAAAAAGATTTGGTGTGGCGTGTACGTCTAAACGTGTAGCCTCAAAAGAGAACGCACAGGAGAGTTTTCTCCCAAAAGAATATGTAGGAATACTACGTTATAAGGAAATACAGTGTTGCAGAGTAAAGACAAATACATACTTATTGGAAACACTTAAGCTTTACGAGAAGAAATAACACATAGTACAAAATTAGCTTGTATATCCTAAACAACACGTTATAACTCGAAAGGATTTGGTGTGGCGTGTACGTCTAAAAGTGCAGCCTCAAAAAAGAACCCACAGGAGAATTTTCTTTCGTCAAAATTTGTCAGAAAACCACGTTTTAAGGAAATCCCGCATCATGCGAAATTATCTTGTTTTTCCTAAACAGCACGTTGTAACTCGAAAAGCTTTGGTGTTGCGTGAATGTCTAAGCGTGTAGCCTCCAAAGAGAACGCACAGGAGAGTTTTCTCTCGAAAGAATATGTAAGAATATCACGTTATAAGGAAATACAGTGTTGCAGAGTAGAGGCAAAAACATACGTATTGGAAACACTTAAACTTTACGAGAATAAATAATTCATCTTAAAAAAATTAACTTGTATCTCCTAAACAACAAGTTGTAACTCAAAAAGATTTGGTGTGGCGTGTACGTCTAAACGTGTAGCCTCAAAAGAGAACACACAGGAGAGTTTTCTCCCGAAAGAATATGTAGGAATACCACGTTATAAGGAAATACAGTGTTGCAGAGTAAAGACAAATACATACTTATTAGAAAGAGTTAAGCTTTACGAGAAGAAATAACACATAGTACAAAATTAGTTTGTATATCCTAAACAACACGTTATAACTCGAAAGGTTTTGTTGTGGCGTGTGCGTCTAAACGTGTAGCCTCAAAAGAGAACCCACAGGAGAATTTTCTTTCGTCAAAACTTTTCAGAAAACCACGTTTCAAGGGAATCCCGAATCATGCGAAATTATCTTGTTTTTCCTAAACAACATGTTGTAACTCGAAAAGCTTTGGTGTTGCGTGAATGTCTAAGCGTGTAGCCTCCAAAGAGAACGCACAGGAGAGTTTTCTCTCGAAAGAATATGTAAGAATACCACGTTATAAGGAAATACAGTGTGGCAGAGTAAAGACAAATACGTACGTAATGGAAGCACTTTATGAGAGAAATAACGCATCTTGCAAAATTAGCTTGTATGTCCTAAACAACACGTTGTAACTCGAAAAGATTTGGTGTGGCGTGTACGTCTAAAAGTGTAGCCTCAAAAGAGAACCCACAGGAAAGTTTTCTTTCGTCAAAATTTGTCAGAAAACCACGTTTTAAGGAAATCCCGCATCGTGCAAAATTATCTTGTTTTTCCTAATCAACACGTTGTAACTCGAAAACCTTTGGTGGTGCGTGTATGTCTAAGCGTGTAGCCTCCAAAGAGAACGCACAGGAGAGTTTTCTCTCGAAAGAATATGTAAGAATACCACGTTATAAGGAAATATATTGCTGCAGAGTAAAGACAAATACATACGTATTGGAAACATATTATGAGAAGAAATAATGCATGGTACAAAATTTGCTTGTATCTCCTAAACAACACGTGGTAACTCAAAAAGATTTGGTGTGGCGTGCACGTCTAAATGTGTAGCCTCAAAAGGGAACCCACAGGAGAATTTTCTTACGTCAAAATTTGTCAGAAAACCACATTTTTAGGAAATCCCGCATCGTGCGAAATTATCCTGTTTTTCCTAATCAACACGTTGTAACTCGAAAAGCTTTGGTGTTGCGTGTATGTCTAAGCGTGTAGCCTCCAAAGGGAACGCACAGGATAGTTTTCTCTCGAAAGAATATGTAAGAATACCACGTTATAAGGAAATACAGTGTTGCAGAGTATAGACAAATATGTACTTATTGGAAACACTTTAGGAGAAGAAATAACGCATCATGCAAAATTAGCTTCTATCTCCTAAATAACACGTTGCAACTCGAAAAGATTTGGTGTGGCGTGTATGTCTAAGGGTGTAGCCTTAAAAGAGAACCCACAGGAGAGTTTTCTTTCGTCAAAATTTGTCAGAAAACCACGTTTTAAGGAAATCCCGCATCGTGCGAAATTATCTTGTTTTTCCTAAACAACATGTTGTAACTCGAAAAGCTTTGGTGTCGCGTGTATGTCTAAGCGTGTAGCCTCAAAAGAGAACGCACAGGAGAGTTTTCTTCCGAAAGAATATGTAGGAATACCACGTTATAAGGAAATACAGTGTTGCAGAGTAAAGACAAATGCATACTTATTGGAAACACTTAAGCTTTACGAGAAGAAATAACACATAGTAAAAATTAGTTTGTATATCCTAAACAACACGTTATAACTTGAAAGGATTAGGTGTGGCGTGTACGTCTAAACGTGTAGCCTCAAAAGAGAAACCACAGGAGAATTTTCTTTCATCAATATTTGTCAGAAAACAACGTTTTAAGGAAATCCCGCATCATGCGAAATTATCTTGTTTTTCCTAAACAACACGTTGTAACTCGAAAAACTTTGGTGTTGTGTGTATGTCTAAGCGTGTAGCCTCAAAAGAGAACGCACAGGAGAGTTTTCTTCCAAAAGAATATGTAGGAATACCACGTTATAAGGAAATACAGTGTTGCAGAGTAAAGACAAATGCATACTTATTGGAAACAATTAAGCTTTACGAGAAGAAATAACACATAGTAAATATTAGTTTGTATATCCTAAACAACACGTTATAACTCGAAAGGATTTGGTGTGGCGTGTACGTCTAAACGTGTAGCCTCAAAAGGGAACCCACAGAAGAATTTTCTTTCATCAATTTTGTCAGAAAACCACGTTTTAAGGAAATCCCGCATCATGCGAAATTATCTTGTTTTTCCTAAACAACACGTTGTAACTCGAAAAGCTTTGGTGTTGGGTGAATGTCTAAGCGTGTAGCCTCCAAAGAGAACGCACAGGAGAGTTTTCTCTCAAAAGAATATGTAAGAATACCACGTTATAAGGAAATACAGTGTTGCAGAGTAGAGGCAAATATATACATATTGTAAACACTTAAACTTTAAGAGAAGAAATGATTCATCGTTAAAAAATAAGCTTGTATCTCCTAAACAACAAGTTGTAACTCAAAAAGATTTGGTGTGGCGTGTAAGTCTAAACGTGTAGCCTCAAAAGAGAACGCACAGGAGAGTTTTCTCCCGAAAGAATATGTAGGAATACTACGTTATAAGGAAATACAGTGTTGCAGAATAAAGACAAATACATACTTATTGGAAACACTTAAACTTTACGAGAAGAAATAACACATAGTACAAAATTAGCTTGTATATCCTAAACAACACGTTAGAACTCGAAAGGATTTGGTGTGGCGTGTACGTCTAAACGTGAAGCCTCAAAAGAGAACCCACAGGAGAATTTTCTTTTGTCAAAATTTGTCAGAAAACCACGTTTTAAGGAAATCCCGCATCATGCGAAATTATCTTGTTTTTCCAAAACAACACGTTGTACCTCGAAATGCTTTCGTGTTGCGTGAATGTCTAAGTGTGTAGCCTCCAAAGAGAAAGCACAGGAGAGTTTTCTCTCGAAAGAATATGTAAGAATACCACGTTATGAGGAAATACAGTGTTGCAGAGTAGAGGCAAATACATACGTATTGGAAACACTTAAACTTTATGAGAAGAAATAATTCATCGTTAAAAAATTAGCTTGTATCTCCTAAACAACAAGTTGTAACTCTAAAAGATTTGGTGTGGCGTGTACGTCTAAATGTTTAGCCTCAAAAGAGAACCCACGGGAGAATTTTCTTTCGTCAAAATTCGTCAGAAAACCACGTTTTAAGGAAATCCCGCATCGTGAGAAATTATCTTGTTCTTCCTAAACAACACGTTGTAACTCGAAAAGCTTTGCTGTTGCGTGTATGTCTCAGCGTGTAGCCTCAAATGAGAATGCACAGGAGAGTTTTCTCTCGAAAAAATATGTAAGAATACCACGTTATAAGGAAATACAGTGTTGCAGAGTAAAGACAAATACTTACTTATTGGAAAAACTTTATGAGAAGAAATAACGCATCGTACAAAATTAACTTGTATCTCCTAAACAACACGTTGAAACTTAAAAAGATTTGGTGTGGCTGTATGTCTAAACGTGTAGTCTCAAAAGAGAACCAATAGGAGAAATTTCTTTTGTCAAAATTTGTCAGAAAACCACGTATTAAGGAAATCCCTCATCGTGCGAAATTATCTTGTTCTTCCTAAACAACACGTTGTAACGCGAAAAGCTTTGGTGTTGCGTGTATGTCTAAGCGTGTAGCCTCAAAAGAGGACGCACGGGAGAGTTTTCTCTCGAAAGAATATGTAAGAATACCACGTTATAAGGAAATACAGTGTTGCAGACTAAAGGCAAATACGTACGTATTGGAAACACTTTACGAGAAGAAATAACGCATCGTACAAAATTAGCTTGATCTCCTAAACAATACATTGTAACTCGAAAAGATTTGGTGTGGCATGTACGTCTAAACGTGTAGCCTCAAAAGAGAACCCACATGAGAATTTTTGTTTGTTAAAATTTGTCAGAAATCCATGTTTTAAGGAAATCACTCATCGTGCGAAATTATCTTGTTTTTCCTAAACAACACGTTGTAACTCGAAAAGCTTTGATGTTGCGTGTATGTCTAAGCGTGTAGCCTCAAAAGAGAACGCACAGGAGAGTTTTCTCTCGAAAGAACATGTAAGAATACCACATTATAAGGAAATACAGTTTTGCAGAGTAAAGACAAATACGTATGTATTTGAAACACTCTATGAGAAGAAATAACGCATCGTAAAAGATTAGTTTGTATCTCCTAAACAACACGTAACTCGGAAAGAATTGGTGTGGCATGTACGTCTAAACGTGTAGCCCCAAAAGAGAACCCACAGGAGAATTTTCTTTCGTCAAAATTTGTCAGAAAACCACTTATTAAGGAAATCCCGCATCATGCGAAACTATCTTGTTTTTCCTAAACAACACATTGTAACTCGAAAATCTTTGGTGTTGCGTGTATGTCTAAGCATGTAGCCTCAAAAGATAACGCACAGGAAAGATTTCTCTCGAACGAGTATGTAAGAATACCACGCTATATGGAAATACATTGTGGCAAATAAAAGATAAATACGTTCCTTTTGGAAACACTTAAACTTTACAAGAAGATATAAAGCATCGTAAAAAATTAGCTTGTATATCCTAAACAACACGTTGTAACTCGAAAACATTTGGTGTGGCGTGTACGTCTAAACGTTTAGCCTCAAATGAAAACCCACAGGAGAATTTTCTTTCCTCAAAATTTGTCAGAAAACCACGTTTTAAGGAATTCCCGCATCATGAGAAATTATCTTGTTTTTCCTAAACAACACATTCTAACTCGAAATGCTTTGGTGTTGCGTGTATGTCTAAGCGTGTAGCCTCAAAAGAGAATGCACAGGAGAGTTTTCTCTCGAAAGAATATGTACGAATACCATGTTATAAGGAAATACAGTGTTGTAGAGTAAAGAGAAATACGTACATATTGGAAACACTTTAGGAGAAGAAATAGCGCATCGTACAAAATTAGCTTGTATCTCCTAAACAACACATTGTAACTCGGAAAGATTTGGTGTGGCGTGCACGTCTAAATGTGTAGCCTCAAAAGAGAATGCACAGGAGAGTTTTCTCTCGAAAGAATATGTAAGAATACCACGTTATAAGGAAATACAGTGTTGCAGAGTAGAGGCAAATACATACGTATTGGAAACACTTAAACTTTACGAGAAGAAATAATTCATTGTAAAAAAATTAGCTTGTATCTCCTAAACAACAATTTGCAACTCAAAAAGATTTTGTGTGGCGTGTAGTCTAAATGTGTAGCCTCAAAAGAGAACCCACAGGAGAATTTTCTTATGTCAAAATTTGTCAGAAATTCACGTTTTAAGGAAATCCTGCATCATGCGAAATTATCTTGTTTTTCCTAATCAATACGTTGTAACTCAAAAAGCTTTGGTGTTGCGTGTATTTCTAAGCGTGCAGCCTCCAAAGAGAACACACAGGATAGTTTTCTCTCGAAAGAATATATAAGAATACCACGTTATAAGGAAATACAGTGTTGCAGAGTAAAGACAAATATGTATGTATTGGAAACCCTTAAACTTTACGAGATGAAATAAAGCATCGTACAAAATTAGCTTGTATCTCCTAAACAACACGTGATAACTCGAAAAGATTTGGTGTGGCCTGTACGTCTAAACGTGTAGCCTCAAAAGAGAACCCACAGGACAACTTTCTTTCTTCTAAATTTGTCAGAAAACCACGTTTTAAGGAAATCCTGCATCGTGAGAAATTATCTTGTTCTTCCTAAACAACACGTTGTCACTCAAAAAGCTTTGGTGTTGGGTGTATGTCTAAGCGTGTAGCCCCAAAAGAGAACGCAGAGGTGAGTTTTCTCTCGAAAGAATATGTAAGAATACCACGTTATAAGGACATACAGTGTGGCAGAGTAAAGACAAATACGTACATATTGGAAACACTTTATGAGAGAAATAACGCATCTTGCAAAATTAGCTTGTATCTCCTAAACAACACGTTGTAACTCGAAAAGATTTGGTGTGGCATGTACGTCTAAACATGTAGCCTCAAAAGAGAACCCACAGGAGAGTTTTCTTTCGTCAAAATTTGTCAGAAAACCATGTTTTAATGAAATCCCGCATCGTGCGAAATCATCTTGTTTTTCCTAAACAACACGTTGTAACTCGAAAAGCTTTGGTGTTGTGTGTATTTCTAAGCGTGTAGTCTCAAAAGAGAACGCAAAGGAGAGTTTTTTCTCGAAAGAATATGTAAGAATACCACGTTATTAGGAAATAAAGTGTTGCAGAGTAAAGACAAATACTTACGCATTGGAAACACTTTACGAGAAGAAATAACGCATCGTACAAAATTAGCTTGTATCTCCTAAACAACATGTTGTAACTTAAAAAGATTTGGTGTGGCCTGTACGTCTAAACGTGTAGCCTCAAAGGAGAACCCATAGGAGAATTTTCTTTGGTCAAAATTTGTCATAAAACCACGTATTAAGGAAATCCCGCATCGTGCAAAATTATCTTGATTTTCCTAAACAACACGTTGTAACTCAAAAAGGGATTTCCTTAAAACGTGGTTTTCTGTCAAATTTTGACGAAAGAAAATTATCCTGTGGGTTCTCTTTTGAGGCTACACGTTTAGACGTACACACCACACCAAAACTAATTTTGTACGATGCCTATTTCTTCTCGTAAAGTTTAAGTGTTTCCAATAAGTACGTATTTGTCTTTACACTGCAACATTGTATTTCCTTATAACGTGGTATTCTTACATATTCTTTCGAGAGAAAACTCTCCTGTGCGTTCTTTTCGAGTTACAACATGTTGTTTAGGACATACAAGCTAATTTTGCAAGATGCGTTATTTCTCTCATAAAGTGTTTCCAATAAGTACGTATTTGTCTTTGCTCTGCAACACTGTATTTCCTTATAACGTGGTATTCTTTCATATTCTTTGGAGAGAAAACTCTCCTGTGCGTTCTCTTTTGAGGCTACATGCTTTGACATACACGTAACACCAAAGCTTTTCGAGTTACAATGCGTTGTTTAGGAAAAACAAGATAAATTAGAACGATGCGGGGTTTCCTTAAAATGTGGTTCTCTTACAAATTTTGAGGAAAGAAAATACTCCTGTGGGTTCTCTTTTGAGGCTACACATTTAGCCGTACATGCCACACCAAATCTTTTCGAGTTACAATGTGTTGTTTAGGAGATACAAGCTAATTTTTTACGATGCGTTATTTCTTCTCATAAAGTTTAAGTGTTTCCATTACGTACATATTTGCCTTTACTCTGCAACACTGTATTTCCTTATAACGTGGTTTTCTTGCACATTCTTTCGATAGAAAACTCTCCTGTGCGTTCTCCTTTGAGGCTACATGCTTAGACATACACGCAACACCAAAGCTTTTCGAGTTACAACGTGTTGTTTATGAAAAACAACATAATTTCACACGATGCGGGATTTCCTTAAAACGTGGTTTTCTGACAAATTTTGACGAAATAAAACTCTCCTGTGGGTACTCTTTTGAGGCTACACGTTTAAACATACACGCCACACCAAATCTTTTCGAGTTACAACGTGTTGTTTAGGACATACAAGCTAATTTGGCAAGATGCGTTATTTCTCTTATAAAGTGTTTCCAATATGTACGTATTTGTCTTTACTCTGCAACACTGTATTTCCTTATAACGTGGTATCCTTACATATTCTTTCGAGAGAAAACTCTCCTGTGCGTTCTCTTTTGAGGCTACACGCGTAGACATACACGCAACACCAAAGCTTTTCGAGTTACAACATGTTGTTTAGGAAAAACAAGATAATTTAGCACGATGCGGGATTTCCTTAAAATGTGGTTTTCTGACAAATTTTGACGAAAGAAAATTCTCCTGTGGGTTCTCCTTTGAGGCTAAACATTTAGACATACACGCCACACCAAATCTTTTTGAGTTATATCGTGTTGTTTAGGAGATACAAGCTAATATTGTACCATGCATTATTTCTTCTCATAAAGTGTTTCCCTTACTTACGTATTTGTCTTTACTCTGCAGCACTGTGTTTCTTTATTACGTGGTATTCTTTCATATTCTTTCGAGAGAAACCTCTCCTGTGCGTTCTCCTTTGAGGCTACACGCTTAGACATACATGCAACACCAAAGCTTTTCTAGTTACAATGTGTTGTTTATGAAAAACAAGATAATTTCGCACAATGCGGGATTTCCTTAAAACGTGGTTTTCTGAAAAATTTTGACGAAAGAAAATTCTACTGGGGGTTCTCTTTGGAGGCTACACGTTTAGACATACACGGCACACCAAATGTTTTCAAGTTACAACGTGTTGTTTAGGACATACAAGCTAATTTTGCATGATGCTTTATTTCTCTCATAAAGTGTTTCCAATACATATGTATTTGTCTTTACTTTGCAACCCTGTATTTCCTTATAACGTGGTATTCTTACTTTTTCTTTCGAGAGAAAACTCTCCTGTGCGTTCTCTTTTGAGGCTATACGCTTAGATATACACACAACACCTAAGCTTTGCGAGTTAAAACATGTTGTTTAGGAAGAACAAGATAATTTCTCACAATGCGGGATTTCCTTAAAACTTGGTTTTCTGACAAATTTTGAAGAAAGAAAATTGTCCTGTTGGTTCTCTTTTGAGGCTACACGTTTAGACGTACAGGCCACACCAAATCCTTTCGAGTAACAACTTAGGAGTTACAAGCTAATTTTGTACGATGCTTTATTTCATCTCGTAAAGTTTAAGGGTTTCCAATATGTACGTTTTTGTCTTTACTCAGCAACACTGTACTTCCTTATAAAGTGGTATTCTTACCTATTCTTTCGAGAGAAAACTCTCCTGTGCGTTCTCTTTTGAGGCTACATGCTTTGACATACACGCAACACCAAAGCTTTTCGACTTACAATGTGTTGTTTAGGAAAAACCAGATAATTTAGCACGATGCGGGATTTCCTTAAAAGGTGGTTTTCTGACAAATTTTGACGAAAGAAAATACTCCTGTGGGTTCTCTTTTGAGGCTACACATTTAGACGTAACCGCCACACCAAATCTTTTCGAGTTACAATATATTGTTTAGGAGATACAAGCTAATATTTTACGATGCGTTATTTCTTCTCATAAAGTTTAAGTGTTTCCATTACGTACATATTTGCCTTTACTCTGCAACACTGTATTTCCTTATAACGTGGTATTCTTGCATATTCTTTCGATAGAAAACTCTCCTGTGCATTCTCCTTTGAAGCTACATGCTTAGACATACACGCAACATCAAAGCTTTTCGAGTTACAACGTGTTGTTTAGGAAAAACAACATAATTTCGCACGATGCGGGATTTCCTTAAAACGTGGTTTTCTGAAAAATTTTGACGAAATAAAACTCTCCTGTGGGTACTCTTTTGAGGCTACACGTTTAGACGTACACGCCACACCAAATCTTTTCGAGTTACAACGTTTTGTTTAGGACATACAAGCTAATTTGGCAAGATGCGTTATTTCTCTCATAAAGTGTTTCCAATATGTACGTATTTGTCTTTACTCTGCAACACTGTATTTCCTTATAACGTGCTATCCTTACATATTCTTTCGAGAGAAAACTCTCCTGTGCGTTCTCTTTTGAGGCTACACGCTTAGACATACACGCAACACCAAAGCTTTTCGAGTTACAACATGTTGTTTAGGAAAATCAAGATAATTTAGCACGATGCGGGATTTCCTTAAAACGTAGTTTTCTGACAAATTTTGACGAAAGAAAATTCTCCTATGGGTTCTCCTTTGAGGCTAAACGTTTAGATATACACGCCACACCAAATCCTTTTGAGTTATATCGTGTTGTTTAGGAGATACAAGTTAATTTTGTACCATGCATTATTTCTTCTCGTAAAGTGTTTCCCTTACTTAAGTATTTGTCTTTACTCTGCAGCAGTGTGTTTCCTTATAACGTGGTATTCTTACATATTCTTTCGAGAGAAACCTCTCCTGTGCGTTCTCTTTTGAGGCTACAAGCTTAGACATACATGCAACACCAAAACATTTCGAGTTACAATGTGTTGTTTATGAAAAACAAGATAATTTCGCACGATGCGGGATTTCCTTAAAACGTGGTTTTCTGAAAAATTTTGACCAAAGAAAATTCTACTGGGGGTTCTCTTTGGAGGCTACACGTTTAGACATACACGGCACACCAAATGTTTTCAAGTTACAACGTGTTGTTTAGGAGATACAAGCTAATTTTTTACGATGCGTTATTTCTTCTCGTAAAGTGTTTCCAATAGGTACATATTTGTCTTTACTCTGCAACACTGTATTTCCTTATAACGTGGTATTCTTACATATTCTTTCGAGAGAAAACTCTCCTGTGCCTTCTCTTTTGAGGCTACATGCTTAGACATACACGCAACACCAACGCTTTTCGAGTTACAATGTGTTGTTTATGAAGAACAAGATAATTTCTCACGATGTGGGATTTCCTTAAAACGTGGTTTTCTGACAAATTTTGACGAAAGAAAATTGTCCTGTGGTTCTCTTTTGAGGCTACACATTTAGACTTACACCCCACACCAAATCTTTTCGAGTTACAACGTGTTGTTTAGGAGATACAAGCTAATTTTGTACAATGCTTTATTTCATCTCATAAAGTTTAAGGGTTTCCAATACGTAAGTATTTGTCTTTATTCTGCAACACTGTACTTCCTTATAACGTTGTATTCTTACATATTCTTTCGAGAGAAATCTCTCCTGTATGTTCTCTTTTGAGGCGACACGCTTAGACATCCACGCAACACCAAAGATTTTCGAGTTAGTACGTATTGTTTAGTAAAAACAAGATAATTTCGAACGGTGCTGGATTTCCTTAAAACGTGGTTTTCTGAAAATTTTGACGAAAGAAAATTCTCCTATGGGTTCTCTTTTGAGGCTACAGGTTTAGATGTACTCGCCACACCAAATCTTTTCGAGTTACAATGTGTTTTTTAGGAGATACGAGCTAATTTTGTACAATGCTTTATTACATCTCGTAAAGTACATATTTGTCTTTAATCTTCAACACTGTATTTCCTTATAACGTGGTATTCTTACATATTCTTTCGAAAGAAAACTCTCCTGTGTGTTCTCATTTGAGGCTACACGCTGAGAAATACACGCAACACAAAAGCTTTTCGAGTTACAACGTGTTGTTTAAGAAAAACAAGATAATTTCGCACGATGCGGGATTTCCTTAAAACTTAGTTTTTTGAAAATTTTGACGAAAGAAAATTCTCCTATGGGTTCCCTTTTGAGGCTACACGTTTACACGTACACGCCACACCAAATCTTTTCGAGTTACAACGTGTTGTTTAGGAGATACGAGCTAATTTTGTACGATGCTTTATTTCATCTCGTAAAGTTTAAGGGTTTCCAATACGAACGTATTTGTCTTTACTCTGCAACACTGTATTTCCTTATAACGTGGTATTCTTACATATTCTTTTGAGAGAAAACTCTCCTGTGTGTTCTCTTTTGAGGCTACACGGTGAGACATACACGCAACACCAAACTTTTCGAGTTACAACGTGTTGTTTAGGAAAAACAAGATAATTTCGCACGATGCAGGATTTCCTTAATACGTGGTTTTCTGACAAATAAGACCAAAGAAAATTCTCCTGTGGGTTCTCTTTTTGAGGCTACATGTTTAGACATACACGCCACACCAAATCTTTTCGAGTTACAACGTGTTGTTTAGGAGATACAAGCTAATTTTGTGTGATGCGTTATTTCTTCTCGTAAAGTGTTTCCAATACGTATGTCTTTGTCTTTACTCTGCAACACTGTATTTCCTTATAACCTGGTATTCTTACATATTCTTTCGAGTGAAAACTCTCCTGTGTGTTCTCTTTTGAGGCTACACACTGAGACATACACGCAACACCAAAGCTTTTTGAGCTACAACGTGTTGTTTAGGAAAAACAAGATAATTTCGCAGGATGCGGGATTTCGTTAAAACGTGGTTTTCTGACAAATTTTGACGAAAGAAAATTCTCCAGTGGGTTCTCTTTTGAGGCTAAACTTTTAGACGTACATGCCAAAGCAAATGTGTGAGAGTTTCCACTTGTTGTTTAGGAGATACAAGCTAATATTGTATGTTGCTTAATTTCTTCTCGTAAAGTGTTTCCAATATGTACGTGTTTGTCTTTACTCTGCAACACTGTATTTCCTTATAACGTTGAATTCTTACATGTTCTATCTAGAGAAAACTCTCCTGTGCATTCTCTTTTGAGGCTACACGCTTAGACATACACGCAACACCAAAGCTTTTCGAGTTACCACGTGTTGTTTAGGAAAAACAATATAATTTTGCACGATGCGGTATTTCCTTAAAACGTGGTTTTCTGACAAATTTTGACGAAAGAAAATTCTCCTTTGAGGCTACACGTTTAGACATACACGCCAAACCCAATCTTTTCGAGTTACCACTTGTTGTTTAGGAGATACAAGCTAATTTTTTCGATTCGTTATTTCTTCTCCTAAAGTGTTCCCCATATATACTTATTTGTTTTTACTCTGCAAAATTGTATTTCCTAATAACGTGGTATTCTTTTCGAGTTACAACGTGTTTTTTAGGAAATACAAGCTAACTTTGTACGAAGCGTTAATTCTTCTCGTAAGGTGTTTCCAATAGGTAAGTATTTGTCTTTACTCTGCAACACTGTATTTCCTTATAACGTGGTATTCTTACATATTCTTTCAAGAGAAAACTATCCTGTGCGTTCCCTTTTGGGGCTACACACTTAGACATACAGGCAACACCAAAGCTTTTCGAGTTACAACGTGTTGTTTATGAATAAAAAGATAATTTCGCACGATGCGGGATTTCTTTAAAACGTGGTTTCTGACAAATTTTGATGAAAGAAAATTCTCCTGATGGTTCTCTTTTGAGGCTATACGTTTAGACGTACACGTCACACCAAATCCTTTCGAGTTACAACGTGTTGTTTAGGAGATACAAGCTAATTTTGTATGATGCGTTATTTCTTCTCGTAAAGTGTTTCCAATATGTACTTATTTGTCTTTATTCTGCAAAATTGTATTTCCATATAACGTGGCATTCTTACATATTCTTTCGAGAGAAAACTCTCCTGTGCCTTCTCTTTTGAGGCTCCACGCTTAGACATACACACAACACTAAAGCTTTTCGAGTTGCAACATGTTTTTTAGGAAAAAGAAGATGATTTCGCACGATGCAGGATTTCCTTAAAACGTGGTTTTCTGAAAAATTTTAACGAAAGAAAATTCTCCTGTGGGTTCTCTTTTGAGGCTACACATTTAGACGTACACACCACACCAAATCCTTTAGAGTTATAACGTGTTGTTTAGGAGATACAAGCTAATTTTGTACGATGCCTTTTTTCTTCTCGTAAAATTTAAGTGTTTCCAATAAGTATGTATTTGTCTTTACTCTGCAACACTGTATTTCCTTATAACGTGGTATTCTTACATATTCTTTCGAGGAAAAACTCTCCTGAGCGTTCTCTTTTGAGGCTACACGCTTAGACATACACGCAACACCAAAGCTTTTCGAGTTACAACGTGTTGATCAGGAAAAACAAGATAATTTCACACGATGCGGGATTTCCTTAAAACGTGGTTTTCTGACATATTTTGATAAAAGAAAACTCTCCTGTTGGTTCTCTTTTGAGGATACACGTTTAGACGTACACGCCACACCAAATCTTTTCGAGTTACAACATGTTGTTTAGGACATACAAGCTAATTTTGCAAGATGCGTTATTTCTCTCATAAAGTGTTTCCAATACGTACGTATTTGTCTTTACTCTGCAACACTGTATTTCCTTATAACGTGGTATTCTTATGTATTCTTTAGAGAGAAAACTCTCCTATGAGTTCTCTTTTGGGGCTACACGCTTAGACATACACCCAACACCAAAGCTTTTCTAGTTAAAACGTGTTGTTTAGGAAGAACAAGATAATTTATCACGATGCGGGATTTCCTTAAAACGTGGTTTTCTGTCGAATTTTGACGAAAGAAAATTGTCCTGTGGGTTCTCTTTTGAGGCTACACGTTTAGACGTACACACCACACCAAATCTTTTCGAGTTACAACGTGTTATTTAGGAGATACAAGCTTATTTTGTACGATGCTTTATTTCATCTCGTAAAGTTTAAGAGTTTCCAATACATATGTATTTGTCTTTACTCTGCAACACTGTATTTCCTTATAACGTGGTATTCTTTCTTATTCTTTTGAGAGAAAACTCTCCTGTGCATTCTCTTTTGAGGCTACACGCTTAGACATACACGCAACAGCAAAGCTTTTCGAGGTCCAACATGTTGTTTAGGAAGAACAAGATAATTTCCCACGATGCGAGATTTCCTTAAAACGTGGTGTTCTGACAAATTTTGATGAAAGAAAATTCTCCTGTGGGTTCTCTTTTGAGGATACACGTTTAGACGTACACGCCACACCAAATCTTTTGAGTTACACCATGCTGTTTAGGAGATACAAGCTAATATTTTTACGATGCGTTATTTCTTCTCGTAGAGTTTAAGTGTTTCTAATACATATGTATTTGCCTTTTCTCTGCAAAACTGTATTTCCTTATAACGTGGTATTCTTACATATTCTTTCGAGAGAAAACTCTCCTGTGCGTTCTCTTTTGAAGCTACAGGATTAGACATACAGACAACACCAAAGCTTTTCGAGTTACAATGTGTTGTTTAGGAAAAACAAGATAATTTAGCACGATGCGGGATTTCCTTAAAACGTGGTTTTCTGACAAATTTTGACGAAAGAAAATACTCCTGAGGGTTCTCTTTTGAGACTACACCTTTAGACGTACACGCCACACCAAATCTTTTTGAGTTACAACGTGTTGTTTAGGAGATACAAGCTAATTTTGTACGATGCGTTCTTCCTTCTCGTAAAGTTTAAGTGTTTCCAATAAGTACGTATTTGTCTTTATTCTGCAACACTGTATTTCCTTATAACGTGGTATTCTTACATATTCTTTCGAGAGAAAACTCTCCTGTGTGTTCTCTTTTGAGGCTACATGCTTAGACATGCATGCAACACCAAAGCTTTTCGAGTTAAAACGTGTTGTTTAGGAAGAACAAGATAATTTCTCACGATGCGGGATTTCTTTAAAACGTGGTTTTCTGACAAATTTTGACTAAAGAATATTGTCCTGTGGGTTCACTTTTGAGGCTACACGTTTAGATGTACACGCCACACCAAAACTTTTCGAGTTACAACGTGTTGTTTAGGAGATACAAGCTAATTTTGTAATATGATTTATTTCATCTCGTAAAGTTTAAGGCTTTCCAATACGTAACTATTTGTCATTATTCTGCAACAGTGTACTTCCTTATAACGTGGTATTCTTACATATTCTTTCGAGAGAAAACTCTCCTGTGTGTTCTCTTTTGGGGCTACACGCATAGACATACACACAACACCAAAGCTTTTCCAGTTACAATGCGTTGTTTAGGAAAAACAAGATAATTTTGCACAATGCGGGATTTCCTTAATACGTGGTTTTCTGACAAATTTTGACCAAAGAAAATTCTCCTGTGGGATCTCTTTTGAGGCTACACGTTTAGACGTTCACGCCACACCAAATCTTTTCGAGTTACATCGTGTTGTTTAGGAGATACAAGCTAATAATTTACGATGCGTTATTTCTTCTCATAAAGTGTTTCCAATAAGTACGTATTTATCTTTATTCTGCAACACTGTATTTCCTTATAACGTGGTATTCTTACATATTCTTTCGAGAGAAAACTCTCTTGTGTGCTCTCTTTTGAGTCTACATGCTTAGACATACACGCAACACCAAAGTTTTTCGAGTTACAACATGTTGTTTAGGAAAAACAAGATAATTTCGCACGATGCGGGATTTCCTTACAACGTGGTTTTCTGACAAATTTTGACGAAAGAATATTCTCCTGTGGGTTCTCTTTTGAGGCACACATTTAGACGTACACGCCACAACAAATCCTTTAGAGTTATAACGTGTTGTTTAGGAGATACAAGCTAATTTTGTACGATGCCTTTTTTCTTCTCATAAAATTTAAGTGTTTCCAATAAGTATGTATTTGTCTTTACTCTGCAACACTGTATGTCCTTATAACATGGTATTCTTACATATTCTTTCGAGGAAAAACTCTCCTGTGCGTTCTCTTTTGAGGCTACATGCTTAGACATACACGCAACACCAAAGCTTTTCGAGTTACAACGTGTGGTTTAGGAAAAACAAGATAATTTCACACGATGCGGGATTTCCTTAAAACGTGGTTTTCTGACAAATTTTGACAAAGAAAACTCTCCTGTGGGTTCTCTTTTGAGGATACACATTTAGACGTACACGCCACACCAAATCTTTTCGAGTTACAACATGTTGTTTAGGACATACAAGCTAATTTTGCAAGATGCGTTATTTCTCTCATAAAGTGTTTCCAATACGTACGTATTTGTCTTTACTCTGCAACACTGTATTTCTTTATAACGTGGTATTCTTACATATTCTTTCGAGAGAAAACTCTCCTAGGAGTTCTCTTTTGGGACTACACGCTTAGACATACACCCAACACCAAAGCTTTTCGAGTTAAAACGTGTTGTTTAGGAAGAACAAGATAATTTCTCACGATGCGGGATTTCCTTAAAACGTGGTTTTCTGACGAATTTTGACGAAAGAAAATTGTCCTGTGGGTTCTCTTTTGAGGCTACACGTTTAGACGTACATGCCACACCAAATCATTTCGAGTTACAACGTGTTGTTTAGGAGATACAAGCTAATTTTGTACGATGCTTTATTTCATCTCGTAAAGTTTAAGGGTTTCCAATACATACGTATTTGTCTTTACTCTGCAACACTGTATTTCCTTATAACGTGGTATTCTTTCTTATTCTTTTGAGAGAAAACTCTCCTGTGCATTCGCTTTTGAGGCTACACGCTTAGACATACACGCAACAGCAAAGCTTTTCGAGTTACAACGTGTTGTTTAGGAAGAACAAGATAATTTCCCACGATGCGGGATTTACTTAAAACGTGGTGTTCTGACAAATTTTGATGAAAGAAAATTCTCCTGTGGGTTCTCTTTTGAGGATACACGTTTAGACGTACACGCCACACCAAATCTTTTTGAGTTACACCATGCTGTTTAGGAGATACAAGCTAATATTTTTACGATGCGTTATTTCTTCTCGTAGAGTTTAAGTGTTTCTAATACATACGTATTTGCCTTTTCTCTGCAACACTGTATTTCCTTATAACGTGGTATTCTTACATATTCTTCTGAGAGAAAACTCTCCTGTGCGTTCTCTTTTGAGGCTACAGGCTTAGACATACAGACAACACCAAAGCTTTTCGAGTTACAATGTGTTGTTTAGGAAAAACAAGATAATTTAGCACGATGCGGGATTTCCTTAAAACGTGGTTTTCTGACAAATTTTGATGAAAGAAAATACTCCTGAGGGTTCTCTTTTGAGGCTACACCTTTAGATGTACACGCCACACCAAATCTTTTCAAGTTACAACGTGTTGTTTAGGAGATACAAGCTAATTTTGTACGATGCGCTCTTCCTTCTCGTAAAGTTTAAGTGTTTCCAATAAGTACGTATTTGTCTTTATTCTGCAACACTGTACTTCCTTATAACGTGGTATTCTTACATATTCTTTCGAGAGAAAACTCTCCTGTGTGTTCTCTTTTGAGGCTACACGCTTAGACATACACGCAACACCAAAGCTTTTCGAGTTACAACGTGTTGTTTAGGAAGAACAAGATAATTTCTCACGATGCGGGATTTCTTTAAAACGTGGTTTTCTGACAAATTTTGAAGAAAGAAAATTGTCCTGTGGTTCTCTTTTGAGGCTACACGTTTAGACGTACACGCCACACCAAAACTTTTCGAGTTACAACGTGTTGTTTAGGAGATACAAGCTAATTTTGTAATATGATTTATTTCATCTCGTAAAGTTTAAGGGTTTCCAATACGTACCTATTCGTCTTTACTCTGCAACACTGTATTTCCTTATACCGTGGTATTCTTACATATTCTTTCGAGAGAAAACTCTCCTGTGTGTTCTCTTTTGAGGCTACACGCTGAGACATACACTCAACACCAAAGCTTTTTGCGTTACATCGTGTTGTTTAGGAAAAACAAGATAATTTCGCACGATGCAGAATTTCCTTAATACGTGGTTTTCTGACAAATTTGACCAAAGAAAATTCTCCTGTGGGTTCTCTTTTGAGGCTACACGTTTAGACGTACACGCCACACCAAATCATTTCGAGTTACAACGTGTTGTTTAGGAGATACAAGCTAATTTTGTACGATGCGTTATTTCTTCTCGTAAAGTGTTTCCAATATGTACTTATTTGTCTTTACTCTGCAACACTGTATTTCCTTATAACGTGGTATTCTTATATATTCTTTCGAGAAAGAACTCTCCTTTGCATTCTCTTTTGAGGCTACATGCTTAGACATACATGCAACACCAAAGCTTTTCGAGTTACAACGTGTTGTTTAAGAAAAACAAGATAATTTTGCACGATGAGGGTTTCCTTAAAACGTGGTTTTCTCACAAATTTTGACGATAGAAAATTCTCCTGTGGGTTCTCTTTTGAGGCTACATGTTTAGACGTACATGCCACACCAAATCCTTTCGAGTTACAACCTGTTGTTTAGGAGATACAAGCTAATTTTGTATGATGCCTCATTTCTTCTCGTAAAGTGTTTCCAATACGTACGTATTGTCTTTACTCTGCAACACTGTATTTCCTTATAACCTGGTATTCTTGCATATTCTTTCGAGTGAAAACTCTCCTGTGTGTTTTCTTTTGAGGGTACACACTGAGACAAAAAGCAACACCAAAGCTTTTCGAGTTACAATGGGTTTTTTAGGAAAAAACAAGATAATTTCGCACGATGCAGGATTTCCTTAATATGTGGTTTTCTGACAAATTTGACCAAAGAAAATTCTTCAGTGGGTTTTCTTTTGAGGCTAAACGTTTAGACGTACACGCCACACCAAATCCTTTCGAGTTACAACGTGTTGTTTAGGAGATACAAGCTAATTTTGTTCCAGCGTTATTTCTTCTCCTAAAGGGTTTCCAATACGTACGTATTTGTTTTACTCTGCAACATTGTATTTCCTTATAACGTTGCATTATTACATATTCTTTCGAGAAAAAACTCTCCTTTGCGTTATCTTTTGAGGCTACATGCTTAGACATACACGCAACACCAAAGTTTTTCGAGTTACAACTTGTTGTTTAGGAAAAAAAAGATAATTTTGCACGATGAGGGATTTCCTTAAAACGTGGTTTTCTCACATATTTTGACGATTAAACATTCTCCTGTAGGTTCCCTTTTGAGGCTACACGTTTAGACGTACACGCCACACCAAATCCTTTCGAGTTACAACCTGTTGTTTAGGAGATACAAGCTAATTTTGTATGATGCGTTATTTCTTCTCGTAAAGTGTTTCCAATACATACGTATTTGTCTTTACTCTGCAACACTGTATTTACTTATAATGTGGTATTCTTACATATTCTTTCGAGAGAAAACTCTCCTGTACGTTCCCTTTTGAGGCTACACGCTTAGACATACACGCAACACAAAAGCTTTTCGAGTTACAACGTGTTGTTTAGGAAAAACAAGATAATTTCGCACGATGCGAAATTTCCTTAAAACGTGGTTTACTGACAAATTTTGATGAAAGAAAATTCTCCTGTCGGTTCTCTTTTGAGGCTACACGTTTAGCCGTACATGTCACACCAAATATTTTCGAGTTACAACGTGTTGTTTAGGAGATACAAGCTAATTTTGTACGATGCTTTATTTCTTCTCTTAAAGTGTTTCCAATATGTATGTATTTGTCTTTACTCTGCAACACTGTATTTCTTTATAACGTGGTATTCTTACATATTCTTTCGAGAGAAAACTCTCCTTGCATTCCCTTTTGAGGCAACATACTTAGACATACACGCAACACCAAAGCTTTTCGAGTTACAACTTGTTGTTTAAAAAAAACAAGATAATTTCGTAGGATGCGGGATTTCGTTAAAACGTGGTTTTCTGACAAATTTTGAAGAAAGAAAATTCTCCGGTGGGCTCTCTTTTGAGGCTACACTTTTAGACGTACATGCCAAACCAAATGTTTTCGAGTTTCCACTTTTTGTTTAGGAGATACAAGCTAATATTGTATGATGCGTAATTTCTTCTCGTAAAGTGTTTCCAATATGTACGTATTTGTCTTTACTCTGCTACACTGTATTTCCTTATAACGTTGTATTCTTACATGTTCTTTCGAGAGAAAACTCTCCTGTCCATTCTCTTTTGAGGCTACAAGCTTAGACATACACGCAACACCAAAGCTTTTCGAGTTACAAGGTGTTGTTTAGGAAAAAACAAGATAATTTCGCAAGATGCGGGATTTCCTTAAAACGTGGTTTTCTGACAAATTTTGATGAAAGAAAATTCTCCTGTTGGTTCCCTTTTGAGGCTACACGTTTAGACATACACGCCACACCAAATCCTTTCGAGTTACCACGTGTTGTTTAGGAGATACAAGCTAATTTTGTACGAAGCGTTATTTCTTCTCGTAAAGTGTTTCCAATACGTACCTATTTGTCTTTACTCTGCAACACTGTATTTCCTTATAACGTTTGTATTCTTACAAGTTCTTTCGAGAGAAAACTCTCCTGTGCATTGTCTTTAGAGGCAACATGCTCAGACATACACGCAACACCAAAGCTTTTCGAGTTACAACGTGATGTTTAGGAAAAACAACATAATTTTGCACGATGCGGGATTTCTTTGAAACGTGGTTTTTTTGACAAATTTTGACGAAAGAAAGTTCTCCTGTGGGTTCTCTTTTGAGGCTACACGTGTAGACATACGAGCCACACCAAATCTTTTCGAGTTACAACGTGTTGTTTAGGAGATACAAGCAAATATTGTATGATGCGTTATGTCTTCCCTAAAGTGTTTCCAATATGTCCTTATTTGTCTTTACTCTACAACACTGGATTTTCTTATAACGTGGTATTCTTACATATTCTTTCGAGGGAAAACTCTCCTGTGCGTTCTCTTTTGAGGCTAAACGCGTAGACAAACACACAACGCCAAAGATTTTCGAGTTAACAATGTGTTCTTTAGGAAAAACAAGATAATTTCGCACGATGCGCGATTTCCTTTAAACGTGGATTGCTGAAAAATTTTGACGAAAGAAAGTTCTCCTGTGGGTACTCTTTTGAGGCTACACATGTAGACATATGAGCCACAACAAATCTTTTCGAGTTACAACGTGTTGTTTAGGAGATACAATTAAATTTTGTACGATGCATTATTTCTTCTCGTAAAGTGTTTCCAATACGTACTTATTTGTCTTTACTCTGCTACACTGTATTTCCTTATAACGTGGTATTCTTACATATTATTTCGAGGGAAAACTCTCCTGTGCGTTCTGTTTTGAGGCTAAACGCGTAGACAAACACACAACGCCAAAGATTTTCGAGTTACAATGTGTTCTTTAGGAAAAACAAGATTAATTCGCACGATGCGAGATTTCCATAATACGTGGTTTTCTGAAAAATTTTGACGAAAGAAAGTTCTCCTGTGGGTTCTCTTTTGAGGCTACACGTGTAGAGGTACGAGCCACACCAAATCTTTTCGAGTTACAACGTGTTGTTTAGGAGATACAAGCTAATTTTGTACGATGCGTTATTTCTTCTCTTAAAGTGTTTCTAATAGGTACGTAGTTGTCTTTACTCTGCAACACTGTATTTCCTTACATATTCTTTCGAGAGAAACTCTCCTGTGCGTTCTCTTTTGAGACTACACGCATAGACATACACGCAACACCAAAGCTTTTCGAGTTACAACGTGTTGTTTAGGAAAAACAAGATAATTTTCGCACCATGCGATATTTCCTTAAAACGTGGTTTCTGACAAATTTTGATGAAAGAAAATTCTCCTGTGGGTTCTCGTTTGAGGCTACACTTTTAGACGTACATGTCACACCAAATCTTTTCGAGTTACAACGTGTTGTTTAGGAGATACAAGCTAATTTTTTACGATGCGTTATTTCTTCTCGTAAAGTGTTTCCAATATGTACTTATTTGTTTTTACTCTGCAAAATTGCATTTCCTTTTAACGTGGTATTCTTACATATGCTTTTGAGAGAAAACTCTCCTGTGCCTTCTCTTTTGAGGCTCCACGCTTACACATCCACGCAACACCAAAGCTTTTCGAGTTACAACATGTTGTTTAGGAAAAATAAGATGATTTCGAATGATGAGGGATTTCCTTAAAACGTGGTATTCTGAAAAATTTTGAAGAAAGAAAATTCTACTGTGGGTTCTCTTTTGATGATACACGTTTATACGTACATGCCACACCAAATCTTTTCGAGTTACAACGTGTTGTTTAGGAGATACAAGATAATTTTTTATGATGCGTTAATTTTTCTCGTAAAGTGTTTCCAATACGAACGTGTTTGTCTTTACTCTGCAACATTGTATATCCTTATAACGTGGTATTCTTACATATTCTTTCGAGAGAAAACTATCCTGTGCGTTCTCTTTTGAGGTTACATGCTTAGACATACACGCAACACCAAAGCTTTTCGAGTTACAACGTGTTGTTTAGGAAAAACAAGATAATTTCGCATGATGCGAGATTTCCTTAAAACGTGGATTCTGACAAATTTTGATGAAAAAAATTCTCCTGTGGGTTCTCTTTTGAGGCTACACGTTTAGACGTACACCTCACATCAAATGTTTTCGAGTTACTACGTGTTGTTTAGGAGATACAAGCTAATTTTTTACAATGCTTTAATTCTTCTCATAAAGTGTTTCCAATACGTACGTATTTGTCTGTACTCTGCAACATTGTATTTATTTATAACGTGGTATTCTTACATATTCTTTGGAGAGAAAACTATCCTGTTCGTTCCCTTTGAGGCTACACACTTAGACATACAGGCACCACCAAAGCTTCTCGAGTTACAACGTGTTGTTTATGAAAAACAAGATAATTTCGCACGATGCGGGATTTCCTTAAAACGTGGTTTTCTGAGAAATTTTGACGAAATAAAATTCTCCTGTGGGTTCTCATTTGAGGCTACACGTTTAGACGTACACGCCACACCAAATCCTTTCGAGTTACCACATGTTGTTTAGGAGATACAAGCTAATTTTGTACGATGTGTTATTTCTTCTCTTGAAATGTTTCCAATACGTACGTATTTGTCTTTACTCTGCAACACTGTATTTCCTTATAACGTGGTATTCTTACATATTCTTTCAAGAGAAAACTATCCTGTGCATTCCCTTTTGAGGCTACAGACTTAGACATACAGGCAACACCAAAGCTTTTCGTGTTACAACGTGTTGTTTATGAAAAACAAGATAATTTCCCACTATGCGGGATTTCCTTAAAACGTGGTTTTCTCAAAAATTTTGACGAAAGAAAATTCTCCTGTGGGTTCTCGTTTGAGGCTACACATTTAGATGTACACGCCACACCAAATCCTTTTGAGTTACCACGTGTTGTTTAGGAGATACAAGCTAATTTTGTAAGATGCATTATTTCTTCTCATAAAGTGTTTCCAATACGTACCTATTTATCTTTACTCTGAAACACTGTATTTCCTTATAACGTTGTATTCTTTCATATTCTTTCGAGAGAAAACTCTCCTGTGTGTTCTCTTTAGAGGTTACACGCTTAGACATACACGCAACATCAAAGCTTTTCGAGTTACATCGTGTTGTTTGGAAAAACAAGATAATTTTGCACGATGCGGGATTTCCTTGAAACGTGGTTTCCTGACAAAATTTGACGAAAGAAAGTTCTCCTGTGGGTTCTCTTTTGAGGCTACACGTGTAGACGTATGAGCCACACCAAATCTTTTCGAGTTACAACGTGTTGTTTAGGAGATACAAGCTAATTTTGTATAATGCGTTATTTTTTCTCGTAAAGTGTTTCCAATACGTACTTATTTGTCTTTACTCTGCAACACAGTATTTCCTTATAACCGTGGTATTCCTACATATTATTTCGAGGGAAAACTCTCCTGTGCGTTCTCTTTTGAGGCTACACGCTTAGACAAACACGCAACGCCAAAGCTTTTCGAGTTACAATTTCCCACGATGCGAGATTTCCATAAAACGTGGTTTTCTGAAAAATTTTGATGAAAGAAAGTTCTCCTGTGGGTTCTCTTTTGAGGCTACACATGTACAGGTACGAGCCACACAAAATCTTTTCGAGTTACAACGTGTTGTTTAGGAGATTACAAGCTAATTTTGTACGATGCGTTATTACTTCTCTTAAAGAGTTTCCAATACATACGTATTTGTCTTTACTCTGCAACACTGTATTTCCTTATAACGTGGTATTCTTACATATTCTTTCGAGAGAAAACTCTCCTGTGCGTTCTCTTTTGAGGCTACAAGCTTAGACATACACGCAGCACCAAAGGTTTCGAGGAACAACGTGTTGTTTAGAAAAAACAAGATAATTTCGCAGGATGCGAGATTTCCTTTAAAACGTGGTTTCCGACAAATTTTGATGAAAGAAAGTTCTCCTGTGGGTTCTCTTTTGAGGCTACATGTTTAAACGTACACCTCACACCAAATCTTTTCGAGTTGCAAGGTGTTGTTAGGAGATACAAGCTAATTTTATATGATGAGTTATTTCTTCTCGTTAAAGTGTTTCCAATATGTACTTATTTGTCTTTACTCTGCAAAATTGTATTTCCTTATAACGTGATATTCTTATATATTCTTTCGAGTGAAAACTCTCCTGTGCCTTCTCTTTTGAGGATCCACGCTTACCCCTACACGCAACACCAAAGCTTTTTCGAGTTACAACATGTTGTTTAGGAAAAAGAAGATGATTTCGCACGATGCGGGATTTCCTTAAAACGAGGTTTTCTGAAAAATTTTGACGAAAGAAAATTCTCCTGTGGGTTCTCTTTTGAGGCTACACGTTTAGACGTACATGCCACACCAAATCTTTTCGAGTTACAACATGTTGTTTCAGAGATACAAGCATAATTTTGTAAGATGCGTTACTTCTTCTCGTAAAGTGTTTCCAATATGTAAGTACTTGTCTTTACTCTGCAAAACTGTATTTCCTTATAACGTGGTATTCTTATATATTCTTTCGAGAGAAAACTATCCTGTGCGGTCCCCTTTTTAGGCTACACACTTAGACATACAGGCAACACCAAAGCTTTTCGAGTTACAACGTGTTGTTTATGAAAAACAAGATAATTTCGCACGATGCGGGATTTCCTTAAAACGTAGTTTTCTGAAACATTTTGACGAAAGAAAATTCTTCAGTGGGGTTCTCTTTTGAGGCTACACGTTTAGACGTACACGCCACACCAAATCCTTTCGATTTACCACGTGTTGTTTAGGAGATACAAGCTAATTTTGTATGATTCGTTATTTCTTCTCATAAAGTGTTTCCAATAAGTACGTATTTGTCTTTACTCTGCAACACTGTATTTCCTTATAACGTTGTATTCTTACATATTCTTTCAAGAGAAAACTCTCCTGTGCGTTCTCTTTAGAGGCCATACGCTTAGACATACACGCAACGCCAAAGCTTTTCGAGTTACAATGTGTTGTTTAGGAAAAACAAGATAATTTCGCAGGATGCGAGATTTCCATAAAACGTGGTTTTCTGAAAAATTTTGACGAAACAAATTTCTCCTCTGGGTTCTCTTTTGAGACTACACGTGTAGAGGTACGAGTCCCACCAAATCTTTTCTAGTTACAACTTGTTGTTTAGGAGATACAAGCTAATTTTTTACGTTGCCTTATTTCTTCTCTTAAAGTGTTTCCAATAGTATTTGTCTTTACTCTGCAACACTGTATTTCCTTATAACGTGGTATTCTTACATATTCTTTCGAGAGAAAACTCTCCTGTGCGCTCTCTTTTGAGGCTACATGCTTAGACATACACGCAACACCAAAGCTTTTCGAGTTACAACGTGTTGTTTAGGAAAAACAAGATAATTTCGTACGATGCGAGATTTCCTTAAAACTTGGTTTCTGACAAATTTTGATGAAAGAAGATTCTCCTGTGGGTTCTCGTTTGAGGCTACACTTTTAGACTTACACGTCACACCAAATCTTTTCGAGTTACAACGTGTTGTTTAGGAGATACAAGCTAATTTTGCACGATGCGTTATTTCTTCTCGTAAAGTGTTTTCAATATGTACTTATTTGTCTTTGCTCTGCAAAATTGTATTTCCTTATAACGTGATATTCTTACATATTCTTTCGAGAGAAAATTCTCCTGTGCCTTCTCTTTTGAGGCTACACGTTTACACATACACGCAACACCAAAGCTTTTCGAGTTACAACATGTTGTTTAGGAAAAAGAAGATGATTTCGCATGATGCGGCATTTCCTTAAAACGAGGTGTTCTGAAAAATTTTGAAGTAAGAAAATTCTCCTGTGGGTTCTCTTTTGAGGCTACACATTTAGACGTACATGCCACACCAAATCCTTTCGAGTTACCACGTGTTGTTTAGGAGATACAAGCTAATTTTGTACGATGCGTTATTTCTTCTTGTAAAGTGTTTCCGATACGTACTTATTTGTCTTTACTCTGCAACACTGTATTTCCTTATAACGTAGGATTCTTACATATTATTTCGAGGGAAAACTCTCCTGTGCCTTCTCTTTTGAGGCTACACGCTTAGGACAAACATGCAACGCCAAAGTTTTTCGAGTTACAATGTGTTGTTTAGGAAAAACAAGATAATTTGGCATGATGCGAGATTTTCCATAAAACGTGGTTTTCTGACAAATTTTGACGAAAGAAAATTCTCCTGTGGGTTCTCTTTTGAGGCTACACGTTTAGATGTACACGCCACACCAAATCCTTTCGAGTTACCACGTGTTGTTTAGGAGATACAAGCTAATTTTTTATGATGTGTTATTTCTTCTCGTAAAGTGCTTCCAATATGTACGTATTTGTCTTTACTCTGCAACACTGTATTTCCTTATAACGTTGTATTTTTTTTTAATTTTTTTATTATTATTCGATATAATTTATTTACATTTCAAATGATTTCCCCTTTTCTAGCCCCCCCACTCCCCGAAAGTCCCGCAAACCCCCTTTTCTTCCCCTGTCTTCCCACCCACCCCTTCCCACTTCCCCGTTCTGGTTTTGCTGAATACTGTTTCACTGAGTCTTTCCAGAACCAGGGGGCCACTCCTCCTTTCTTCTTGTACCTCATTTGATGTGTGGATTATGTTTTGGGTATTCCAGTTTTCTAGGTTAATATCCACTTATTAGTGAGTGCATACCATGATTCACCTTTTGAGTCTGGGTTACCTCACTTAGTATGATATTCTCTAGCTCCATCCATTTGCCTAAGAACTTCATGAATTCATTGTTTCTAATGGCTGAATAGTACTCCATTGTGTAGATTATACCACATTTTTTGCATCCACTCTTCTGTTGAGGGATACCTGGGTTCTTTCCAGCATTTGGCAATTACAAATAGGGCTGCTATGAACATAGTAGAACATGTATCCTTATTACATGGTGGGGGAGTCTTCTGGGTATATGCCCAGGAGTGGTATAGCAGGATCTTCTGGAAGTAAGGTGCCCAGTTTTCGGAGGAACCGCCAGACTGATTTCCAGAGTGGTTGTACAAATTTGCAACCCGACCAGCAGTGGAGGAGTGTTCCTCTTTCTCCACACCCTCTCCAACACCTGCTGTCCTCCTGAATTTTAATCTTAGCCATTCTGACTGGTGTAAGATGAAATCTTAGGGTTGTTTTGATTTGCATTTCCCTAATGACTAATGAAGTTGAGCATTTTTTAAGATGCTTCTCCGCCCATCCGAAGTTCTTCAGGTGAGAATTCTTTGTTTAACTCTGTACCCCCCCATTTTTAATAGGGTTGTTTGGTTTTCTGGAGTCTAACTTCTTGAGTTCTTTATATATATTGGATATTAGCCCTCTATCTGATGTAGGATTGGTGAAGATCTTTTCCCAATTTGTTGGTTGCCGATTTGTCCTCTTGATGGTGTCCTTTGCCTTACAGAAACTTTGTAATTTTATGAGGGTCCCATTTGTCAATTCTTGCTCTTAGAGCATACGCTATTGGTGTTCTGTTCAGAAACTTTCTCCCTGTACCGATGTCCTCAAGGGTCTTCGCCAGTTTCTTTTCAATTAGCTTCAGAGTGTTTGGGCTTTATGTGGAGGTCCTTGATCCATTTGGATTTGAGCTTAGTACAAGGAGACAAGGATGGATCAATTCGCATTCTTCTGCATGCTGACCTCCAGTTGAACCAGCACCATTTGTTGAAAAGGCTATCTTTTTTCCATTGGATGTTCTCAGCCTCTTTGTCGAGGATCAAGTGGCCATAGGTGTGTGAGTTCATTTCTGGATCTTCAATCCTGTTCCATTTGATGTTCCTGCCTGTCACTGTACCAATACCATGCAGTTTTTAACACTACGTTGTATTCTTACATGTTCTTTCGAGAGAAAACTCTCCTGTGCATTCTCTTTTAGAGGCTACATGCTCAGACATACACGCAACACCAAAGCTTTTCGAGTTACAACGTGTTGTTTAGGAAAAAACAAGATAATTTTGCACGATGCGGGGATTTCCTTAAAACGTGGTTTTCTGACAAATTTTGAAGAAAGAAAGTTCTCCTGTGGGTTCTCTTTTGAGGCCAAACGTGTAGACATACGAGCCACACGAAATATTTTTGAGTTACAACGTTTTAGGAGATACAAGCAAATATTGTACAATGCGTTATTTCTTCTCATATAGTGTTTCCAATACGTACTTATTTGTCTTTACTCTGCAACACTGTATTTCCTTATAACGTGGTATTCTTACATATTCTTTCGAGGGAAAACTCTCCTGTGCATTCTCTTTTGAGGTTACACGCTTAGACAAACACGCAAAGCCAAAGCTTTTGGAGTTACAACGTGTTGTTTAGGAAAAACAAGATAATTTCGCACGATACGAGATTTCCATTAAACGTGGTTTTCTGAAAAATTTTGACGAAACAAAGTTCTCCTGTGGGTTCTCTATTGAGGCTACACGTGTAGAGGTACGAGCCACACCAAATCTTTTCGAGTTACTACGTGTTGTTTAGGAGATACAAGCTAATTTTCTAGGATGCGATATTTCTTCTCTTAAAGTGTTTCCAATACGTACGTAGTTGTCTTTACTCTGCAACACTGTATTTCCTTATAACGTGGTATTCTTACATATTCTTTCGAGAGAAAACTCTCCTGTGCGTTCTCTTTTGAGGCTACACGCGTAGACATACACGCAACACCAAAGCTTTTCGAGTTACAACGTGTTGTTTAGGAAAAACAAGATAATTTCGCACGATGCGAGACTTCCTTAAAACGTGGTTTCTGACAAATTTTGATGAAAGAAAATTCTCCTGTGGGTTCTCGTTTGAGGCTACACTTTTAGACGTACACGTCAGACCAAATCCTTTCGAGTTACAACGTGTTGTTTAGGAGATACAAGATAATTTTGTAAGATGCGTTATTTCTTCTCGTAAAGTGTTTCCAATATGTACTTTTTGGTCTTAACTCTGCAAAATTGTATTTCCTTATAACGTGGTATTCTTACATATTCTTTCGAGAGAATACTCTCCAGTGCCTTCTCTTTTGAGGCTCCACGCTTACACATACACGCAACACCATAGCTTTTCGAGTTACAACATGTTGTTTAGGAAAAAGAAGATGATTTCGCACGATGTGGGATTTCCTTAAAACGTGGTTTTCTGAAAAATTTTGACAAAAGAAAATTCTCCTGTTGGTTCCGTTTTGAGGCTACACGTTTAGACGTACATGCCACACCAAATCTTGTCGAGTTACAACGTGTTGTGTAGGAGATACAAGCTAATTTTTTACGATGTGTTTATTCTTCTCGTAAAGTGTTTCCAACACATACGTATTTGTCTTTACACTGCAACATTGTATATCCTTATAACGTGGAATTCTTACATATTCTATCGATAGAAAACTATCCTGTGCGTTCCCTTTTGAGGCTACACACTTAGACATACAGGCAACACCAAAGCTTTTCGAGTTAAAACGTGTTGTTTATGAAAAACAAGATAATTTCGCACGATGCGGGATTTCCTTAAAACGTGGTGTTCTGACAAATTTTGACGAAAGAAAATTCTCCTGTGGGTTCTCTTTTGATGCTACACGTTTAGAGGTACACGCCGCACCAAATCCTTTCGAGTTACCACGTGTTGTGTAGGAGATACAAGCTAATTTTGTACGATGCGTTATTTCTTCTCCTAAAGTGTTTCCAAACGTAAGTATTTGTCTTTACTCTGCAACACTGTATTTCCTTATAATGTTGAATTCTTACATGTTCTTTCGAGAGAAAACTTTCCTGTGCATTCTCTTTAGAGGCTATATGCTCACACATACACGCAACACCAAAGCTTTTCGAGTTACAACGTGTTGTTTAGGAAAAACAAGATAATTTTGCACGATGCGGGATATCCTTAAAACGTGGTTTTCTGACAAATTTGGACGAAAGAAAGTTCTCCTGTGCGTTGTCTTTTGAGGCTACAGGTTTAGAAGTACACGCCGCACCAAATCTTTTCGAGTTACAACTTGTTGTTTAGGAGATACAAACAAATTTTTTATGATGTGTTATTTCTTCTTGTAATGTGTATCCAATACTTAAGTATTTGTCTTTACTCTACAACAATGAATTTCCTTATAACGTGGTATTCTTACATATTCTTTCAAGAGAAAACTCTCCTGTGCGTTCTCTTTTGAGGCTACACGCTTAGACATACACGCAACACCAAAGCTTTTTGAGTTACAATGTGTTGTTTAGGAAATACAAGTTAATTTTGTACGATGCGTTATTTCTTCTCGTAAAGTGTTTCCAATATGTACTTAATTGTCTTTACTCTGCAACACTGTATTTCCTTATAACGTGGTATTCTTACATATTCTTTCGAGGGAAAACTCTCCTGTGCGTTCTCTTTTGGGCTACACGCTTAGACATACACGCAAGGCCAAAGCTTTTCGAGTTACAGCGTGTTGTTTAGGAAAAACAAGATAATTTCGCACGATGCGAGATTTCTATAAAACGTGGTTTTCTGACAAATTTTGATGAAAGATAATTCTACTGTGGGTTCTCTTTTGAGGCTACACGTTTAGACGTACACGTCACACCAAATCTTAACGAGTTACAACGTGTTGTTTAGGAGATACAAGCTAATTTTGTATGATGCGTTATTTCTTCTCATAAAGTGTTTCCAATAAGTACTTATTTGTCTTTACTCTGCAAAATTATATTTCCTTATAACGTGGTATTCTTACATATTCTTTCGAGAGAAAATTCTCCTGTGCCTTCTCTTTTGAGGCTACACGCTTACACATACACGCAACACCAAAGCTTTTCACGTTACAACATGTTGTTTAGGAAAAAGAAGATGATTTCGCATGATGCGGGATATCCTTAAAATGTGGTTTTGTGAAAAATTTTGACGTAAGAAAATTCTCCTGTGGGTTCTCTTTTGAGGCTACACGTTTAGACGTACCGGCCACACCAAATCTTGTCGAGTTACAACGCGTTGTTTAGGAGATACAAGCTAATTTTTTACGATGTGTTAATTCTTCTCGTAAAGTGTTTCCAATACGTAAGTATTTGTCTTTACTCTGCAAAAGTGTATTTCCTTATAACGTGGTATTCTCACATATTCTTTCGAGAGAAAACTATCCTGTGTGTTCACTTTTGAGGCTACACACTTAGACATAGAGGCAACACCAAAGCTTTTCGAGTTACAACGTGTTGTTTGTGAAAAACAAGATAATTTCGCACGATGCGGAATTTCCTTAAAACGTGGTTTTCTGACAAATTGTTACGAAAGAATATTCTCCTGTGGGTTCTCTTTTGAGGCTACATGTATAGAGGTACACGCCACACCAAATCCTTTCGAGTTACCACGTGTTGTTTAGGAGATACAAGCTAATTTTGTACGATGCGTTATTTCTTCTCGTAAAGTGTTTCCAATACGTACGTATTTGTCTTTACTCTGCAACACTGTATTTGCTTATAATCTTGTATTCTTACATGTTCTTTCGAGAGAAAACTCTCCTGTGCATTCTCTTTAGAGGCTACATGCTCACACATACACGCAATTCCAACGCTTTTCGAGTTACAACATGTTGTTTTGGAAAAACAAGATAATTTTGCACGATGCGGGATTTCCTTAAAACGTGGTTTTTGACAAATTTTGACGAAAGAAAGTTCTCTTGTGGGTTGTCTTTTGAGACTACACGTTTAGACGTACACGCCACACCAAATCTTTTCGAGTTACAACTTGTTGTTTAGGAGATACAAGCAAATTTTGTACGATGCATTATTTCTTCTTGTGAAGTGTTTCCAATTCGTTCTTATTTGTCTTTACTCTGCAACACTGTATTTCCTTATAACGTGGTATTCTTACATATTCTTTTGAGGGAAAACTCTCCTGTGCGTTCTCTTTTGAGGCTACATGCTTAGACATACACGCAACGACAAAGCTTTTCAAGTTACAACCTGTTGTTTAGGAAAAAACATGATAATTTTGCACGATGCGAGATTTCCTTAAAACGTGGTTTCTGATAAATTTTGATGAAAGAAAATTCTCCTGTGGGTTCTCTTTTGAGGCTACACGTTTAGACATACACGTCACACCAAATCTTTTCGAGTTACAACGTGTTGTTTAGGAGATACAAGTTAATTTTGTAAGATGCGTTATTTCTTCTCGTAAAGTGTTTCCAAAATGTACTTATTTGTCTTTACTCTACAAAATTGTATTTCCTTATAACGTGGTATTCTTACATATTCTTTCGAGAGAAAACGCTCCTGTGCCTTCTCTTTTGAGGCTCCACGCTTACACATACACGCAACACCAAAGCTTTTCGAGTTACAACATGTTGTTTAGGAAAAAGAAGATGATTTCGCACGATGCGGGGTTTCATTATAACGTGGTTTTCTGAAAAATTTTGACGAAAGAAAATTCTCCTGTGGGTTCTCTTTTGAGGCTACATGTTTAGACGTACACGCCACACCAAATCTTTTCGAGTTACAACGTTTTGTTTAGGAGATATAAGCTAATTTTGTACGATGCGTCAATTATTCTCATAAAGTGTTTCCAATACGTAAGTATTTGTCTTTATTCTGCAACACTGTATTTCCTTATAACGTGGTATTCTTACATATTCTTTCAAGAGAAAACTATCCTGTGCGTTCCCTTTTGAGGCTACACACTTAGACATACAGGCAACACCAAAGCTTTTCGAGTTTCAACGTGTTGTTTATGAAAAACAAGATTATTTCGCACGATGCGGGATTTCCTTAAAACATGGTTTTCTGACAAATTTTGACGAAAGAAAGTTCTCCTGTGGGTTCTCTTTTGAGACTCCACGTTTAGACGTACACGCCACACCAAATCCTTTCGAGTTACTCTGTGTTGCTTAGGAGATACAAGCTAATTTAATACGATGCATTATTTCTTCACTTAAAGTGTTTCCAATACGTTCTTATTTGTCTTTACTCTGCTACACTGTATTTCCTTATAACGTGGTATTCTTACATATTCTTTCGAGAGAAAACTCTCCTGTGCATTCTCATTTGAGGCTACAAGATTAGACATACACGCAACACCAAAGCTTTTCGAGTTGCAACGTGTTGTTTAGGAAAAACAAGATAATTTCGCACGATGCGAGATTTCCTTAAAACGTGGTTTCTGACAAATTTTGATGAATGAAAATTCTCCTGTGGGTTCTCTTTTGAGGCTACACGTTTAGACATACACGTAACACCAAATCTTTTCGAGTTACAACGTGTTGTTTAGGATACACAAGTTAATTTTTTACAATGCATTATTACTTCTCGTAAAGTGTTTCCAATATGTACTTATTTGTCTTTACTCTGCAAAATTGTATTTCCTTATAACATGGTATTATTACATATTCTTTCAAGGGAAAACTCTCCTGTGCCTTCTCTTTTGAGGCTCCATCCTTACACATACATGCAACACCAAAGCTTTTCGAGTTATAACATGTTGTTTAGGAAAACGGAGATGATTTTGCACGATGCGGGATTTCCTTAAAACGTGGTTTTCTGACAAATTTTGACGAAAGAAAGTTCTCCTGTGGGTTCTCTTTTGAGGCTACACGTGTAGAGGTATGAGCCACACCAAATCTTTTCGAGTTACAATGTGTTGTTTAGGAGATACAAGCAAATTTTGTACGATGCGTTATTTCTTCTCCTAAAGTGTTTCCAATATGTACTTATTTGCCTTTACTCTGCAACACTGTATTTCCTTATAACGTGGTATTCTTACATATTCTTTTGAGAGAAAACTCTCCTGTGCGTTCTCTTTTGAGGCTACACGCTTAGACAAACACTCAGCACCAAAGCTTTTCAAGTTACACCGTGTTGTTTAGGAAAAGCAAGATAATTTTGCACGATGCGAGATTTCCTTAAAACGTGTTTTCTGACAAATTTTGATGAAAGAAAATTCTCCTGTGAGTTATTTTTTGAGGCTACACGTTTAGACGTACATGTCACACCAAATCTTTTCGAGTTACAACGTGTTGTTTAGGAGATACAAGCTAATTTTTTACGATGCGTAATTTCTTCTCGTAAAGTGTGTCCAATACGTACTTATTTGTCTTTACTCTGCAAAATTGTATCAAGTTACAACGTGTTGATTAGGAAAAAGAAGATGATTTCGCACGATGCGGGATTTCCTTAAAACGTGGTTTTCTGAAATATTTTGACGAAAGAAAATTCTCCTGTGGGTTCTCTTTTGAGGCTACATGTTTAGATGTACACGCCACACCAAATCCTTTCGAGTTACAATGGGTTGTTTAGGAGATACAAAGTAATTTTGTACGATGTGTTAATTCTTCTCATAAAGTGTTTCCAATACGTACGTATTTGTCTTTACTCTGCAACAATCTATTTCCTTATAACGTGGTATTCTTACATATGCTTTCGAGAGAAAACTATCCTGTGCGTTCCCTTTTGAATCTACACACTTAGACATACAGGCAACACCAAAGCTTTTCGAGTTACAACGTGTTGTTTCTGAAAAACAAGATTATTTCGCATGATGCAGGATTTCCTTCAAACGTGGTTTTCAGACAAATTTTGATGAAAGAAAGTTATCCTGTGGGTTCTCTTTTGAGGCTCCACGTTTAGACGTACAAGCCACACCAAATCCTTTTGAGTTACCACGTGTTGTTTAGGAGATACAAGCTAATTTTGTACGATGTGTTATTTTCTGACAAATTTTGACGAAAGAAAATTATCCTGTGTGTTCACTTTTGAGGCTCCACGTTTAGATGTACACGCCACACCAAATCCTTTCGAGTTACAACGTGTTGTTTAGGAGATACAAGCTAATTTTGTACGATGCGTTATTTCTTGTCGTAAAGTGTTTCCAATATTTACTTATTTGTCTTTAATCTGCAACACTGTATTTCCTTATAACGTTGTATTCTTACATGTTCTTTCGAGAGAAAACTCTCCTGTGCGTTCTCTTTAGAGGCTACAGGCTTAGACATACACGCAACACCAAAGCTTTTCGAGTTACAACATGTTGTTTAGGAAAAACAAGATGATTTTGCACGATGCGGGATTTTCTTAAAACGTGGTTTTCTGACAAATTTTGACGAAAGAAAGTTCTCCTGTGGGTTCTCTTTTGAGGCTACACATGCAGACATATGAGCCACACCAAAACTTTTCGAGTTACAACGTGTTGTTTAGGAGATACAAGCAAATTTTTTAAGATGCGTTATTTCTTCTCGTAAAGTGTTTCCAATAAGTACTTATTTGTCTTTACTCTGCAACACTGTATTTCCTTATAACGTGGTATTCTTACATATTCTTTCGAGAGAAAACTCTCCTGTGCGTTCTCTTTTTGAGGCTACACGCTTAGACAAACACTCAACACCAAAGCTTTTCGAGTTACAACGTGTTGTTTAGGAAAAACAAGATTATTTCGCACGATGCGAGATTTCCTTAAAACGTGTTTTCTGACAAATTTTGATGAAAGAAAATTTTCCTGTGGGTTCTCTTTTGAGGCTACACATTTAGACGTACACGTCACACCAAATCTTTTCGAGTTACAACGTGTTGTTTAGGATGCGTTATTTCTTCTCGTAAAGTGTTTCCAATACGCACTTATATGTCTTTACTCTGCAAAATTGTATTTCCTTATAACGTGGTATTCTTACATATTCTTTCATGGGAAAACTCTCCTGTGCTTTCTCTTTTGAGTCTCCACGCGTACACCTACACGCAACACCAACGCTTTTCGAGTTACAACATGTTGTTTAGGAAAAAGAAGATGATTTCGCATGATGCGGGATTTCCTTAAAACGTGGTTTTCTGAAAAAATTTGACGAAAGAAAATTCTCCTGTGGGTTCTCTTTTGAGGCTCCATGTTTAGATGTACACGCCACACCAAATCTTTTCGAGTTACAACGTGTTGTTTAAGAGATGCAAGCTAATTTTGTACGATGCATTAATTCTTCTCATAAAGTGTTTCCAATACGTACGTATTTGTCTTTACTTTGCAACACTGTATTTCCTTATAACGTGGTATTCTTAAATATTCTTTTGAGAGAAAACTATCCTGTGCATTCCCTTTTGAGGCTACACACTTAGACATACAGGCAACACCAAAGCTTTTCGAGTTAGAACGTGTTGTTTATGAAAAACAAGATAATTTCGCACGATGCGGGATTTCCTTAAAACGTGGTTTTCTGACAAATTTTGACGAAAGAAAATTCTCCTGTGGGTTCTCTTTTGAGGTTTCACGTTTAGACGTGCACGCCACACCAAATCCTTTCGAGTTACCACGTGTTGTTTAGGAGATACAAGCTAATTTTGTATGATGCGTTATTTCTTCTCGTAAAGTATTTTCAATACGTACGTATTTGTCTTTACTCTGCAACACTGTATTTCCTTATAACGTGGTATTCTTACATATTCTGTCGAGAGAAAACTATCCTGTGCGTTCCCTTTTGAGGCTACACACTTAGACATACAGGCAACACCAAAGCTTCTCGAGTAACAACGTGTTGTTTATGAAAAACAAGATAATTTCGCACGACGCGGGATTTCCTTAAAACGTGGGGTTCTGACAAATTTTGACGAACGAAAATTCTCCTGTTGGTTCTCTTTTGAGGCTACACGTTTAGACGTGCATGCTACACCAAATCTTTTCGAGTTACCACGTGTTGTTTAGGAGATACAAGCTAATTTTGTACGATGCGTTATTTCTTCTCGTAAAGTGTTTCCAATAAGTACGTATTTGTCTTTACTCTGCAACACTGTATTTCCTTATAACGTTGTATTCTTACATGTTCTTTGGAGAGAAAAGTCTCCTGTGCGTTCTCTTTAGAGGCTACATGCATAGACATACACGCAACACCAAAGCTTTTCGATTTACAACGTGTTGTTTAGGAAAAACAAGATAATTTTGCACGATGCGGGATATTCTTAAAACGTGGTTTTCTGAGAAATTTTGACGAAAGAAAGTTCTCCTGTGGGTTCTCTTTTGAGGCTACATGTTTAGATGTACGAGCCACACCAAATCTTTTCGAGTTGCAACGTGTTGTTTAGGAGATACCAGCAAATTTTTTACGATTCGTTATTTCTTCTCGTAAAGTGTTTTCAATATGTACTTATTTGTCTTTACTCTGCAACACTGTATTTCCTTATAACGTGGTATTCTTACATATTCTTTTGAGAGAAAAATCTCCTGTGCATTTCCTTTTGAGGCTACACTCTTAGACAAACACTCAACACCAAAGCTTTTCGGGTTACACCGTGTTGTTTAGGAAAAACAAGATAATTTAGCACGATGCGAGATTTCCTTAAAACGTGTTTTCTGACAATTTTGATGAAAGAAAATTCTGCTGTGGGTTCTCTTTTGAGGCTACATGTTTAGATGTACACGTCACACCAAACCTTTTCGAGTTACAACGTGTTGTTTAGGAGATACAAGCTAATTTTTTACGATGCGTTATTTCTTCTCGTAAAGTGTTTCCAATATGTACTTATTTGTCTTTACTCTGCAATATTGTATTTCCTTATAACGTGGTATTCTTACATATTCTTTCGAGAGAAAACTCTCCTGTGCTTTCTCTTTTGAGGCTCCACACTTACACATACACACAACACCAAAGCTTTTCGAATTACAACATGTTGTTTAGGAAAAAGAAGATGATTTCGCATGATGCGGGATTTCCTTAAAACGTGGTTTTCTGAAAAATTTTGACGAAAGAAAATTCTCCTGTTGGTTCTCTTTTGAGGCTACATGTTTAGGTGTACATGCCACACCAAATCCTTTCGAGTTACAACGTGTTGTTTAGGAGATACAAGCTAATTTTGCAGGATGCGTTAATTCTTCTCATAAAGTGTTTCCAATACGTACGTATTTGTCTTTACTCTGCAACACTGTATTTCCTTATAACATGGTATTCTTACATATTCTTTCGAGAGAAAACTATCCTATGCGTTCCCTTTTGAGGCTACACACTTAGACATACAGGCAACACCAAAGCTTTTCGAGTTACAACCTGTTGTTTATGAAAAACAAGATTATTTCGCATGATGCGGGATTTCCTTAAAACGTGATTTTCTGACAAATTTTGACGAAAGAACACTCTCCTGTGGGTTCTCTTTTGAGGCTCCACGTTTAGACGTACACGCCACACCAAATCCTTTCGAGTTACCACTTGTTGCTTAGGAGATACAAGCTAATTTTGTACGATGCGTTATTTCTTTTCGTAAAGTGTTTCCAATACTTACTTATATGTCTTTACTCTGCAACACTGTATTTCCTTATAACGTGGTATTCTTACATATTCTTTTGAGAGAAAACTCTCATGTGCGTTCTCTTTTGATGCTACACGCTTAGACAAACACTCAACACCAAAGCTTTTCGAGTTACAACGTGTTGTTAAGGAAAAACAAGATAATTTCGCACGATGTGAGATTTCCTTAAAACGTGTTTTCTGACAAATTTTGATGAAAGAAAATTCTTCTGTGGGTTCTCTTTTGAGGCTACACGTTTAGACGTACATGTCACACCAAATCTTTTCATGTTACAATGTGTTGATAAGGAGATACAAGCTAATTTTTTAGGATGCCTTATTTCTTCTCATAAAGTGTTTCCAATATGTACTAATTTGTCTTTACTCTGCAAAATTGTATTTCCTTATAACGTGGTATTCTTACATATTCTTTCGAGAGAAATCTCTCCTGTGCCTTCTCTTTTGAGTCTCCACCCTTACACATACACGCAACACCAATGCTTTTCGAGTTACAACATGTTGTTTAGGAAAAAGAAGATGATTTCGCACGATGCGGGATTTCCTTAAAACGTGGTTTTCTGAAAAATTTTGAGGAAAGAAAATTCTCCTGTGGGTTCTCTTTTGAGGCTCCATGTTTACATGTACACACCACACCAAATCTTTTCGAGTTATAACGTGTTGTTTATGAGATACAAGCTAATTTTGTAAGATGCGTTAATTCTTCTCATAAAGTGTTACCAATACGTACATATTTGTCTTTACTCTGCAACACTGTATTTCCTTATAACGTGGTATTCTTACATATTCTTTCGAGAAAAAAGTATCCTGTGCGTTCCCTTTTGAGGATACACACTTAGACATACAGGCAACACCAAAGCTTTTCGAGTTACAACGTGTTGTTAATGAAAAACAAGATTAATTCGCACGATGCGGGATTTCCTTAAAACGTGGTTTTCTGACAAATTTTGACGAATGAAAATTCTCCTGTGGGTTCTCTTTTGAGGCTCCACGTTTAGACGTACATGCCACACCAAATCCTTCGAGTTATCACGTGTTGCTTAGGAGATACAAGCTAATTTTTTATGATACGTTATTTCTTCTCGTAAAGTGTTTCCAATACTTACGTATTTGTCTTTACTCTGCAACACTGTATTTCCTTATAACGTTGTATTCTTACATTTTCTTTTGAGAGAAAACTCTCCTGTGCATTCTCTTTAGAGGCTACAGGCTTAGACATACACGCAACACCAAAGCTTTTCAAGTTACAACGTGTTGTTTAGGAAAAACAAGATAATTTTGCACGATGCGGGATTTCCTTAAAACGTGGTTTTCTGACAAATTTTGAGGAAAGGAAGTTCTCCTGTGGTTTCTCTTCTGAGGCTACACTTGTACACGTACGAGCCACACCAAATCTTTTCGAGTTACAACATGTTGTTTAGGAGATACAAGCAAATTTTGTACGATGCGTTATTTCTTCTCGTAAAGTGTTTCCAATACGTACTTATTTGTATTTAGTCTGCAACATTGTATTTCCTTATAACGTGTTATTCTTACATATTCTTTCGAGGGAAAACACTCCTGTGCGTTCTCTTTTGAGGCTACACGCTTAGACAAATACGCAACGCCAAAGCTTTTCGAGTTACAACATGTTGTTTAGGAAAAACAAGATAATTTCGCACTATGCGAGATTTCCATAAAACGTGGTTTTCTGAAAAATTTTGATGAAAGAAAGTTCTCCTGTCGGTGCTCTTTTGAGGCTACACGTGTAGAGGTACGAGCCACACCAAATCTTTTCGTGTTACAACGTGTTGTTTAGGAGATACAAGCTAATTTTGTACGATGCCTTATTTCTTCTCTTAAAGTGTTTCCAATAGGTACCTATTTGTCTATACTCTGCAACAGTGTATTTCCTTATAACGTTGTATTCTTACATATTCTTTCGAGAGAAAACTCTCCTGTGCGTTCTCTTTTGAGGCTACACGCTTAGACATACACGCAACACCAAAGCTTTTCTATTTACAACGTGTTGTTTAGGAAAAACAAGATAATTTCACATGATGCGAGATTTCTTTAAACGTGGTTTCTGACAAATTTTGATGAAAGAAAATTCTCCTTTGGGTTCTCTTTTGAGGCTACACGTTTAGACATACACGTCACACCAAATCTTTTCGAGTTACAACGTGTTGCTTAGGAGATACAAGTTAATTTCGTACGGAGTGTTATTTCTTCTTCTAAAGTGTTTCCAATATGTACTTATTTGTCTTTACTCTGCAAAATTGTATTTCGTTATAACGTGGTATTCTTACATATTCTTTCGAGAGAAAACTCTCCTGTGCCTTCTCTTTTGAGGCTCCACACTTACACATACACGAAACACCAAAGCTTTTCGAGTTACAACATGTTGTTTAGGAAAAAGGAGATGATTTCGCACGATGCGGGATTTCCTTAAAACGTGGTTTTCTGAAAAATTTTGAGGAAAGAAAATTCTCCTGTGGGTTCTCTTTTGAGGCTACATGTTTAGATGTACATGCCACACTAAATCTTTTCGAGTTAAAACGTGTTGTTTAGGAGATACAAGCAAATATTTTACGATGCGCTATTTCCTCTTGTAAAGTGTTTCCAATATGTACTTATTTGTCTTTACTCTACAACACTGTATTTCCTTATAACGTGGTATTCTTACATATTCTTTCAAGAGAAAACTCTCCTGTGCATTCTCTTTTGAGGCTACACGCTTAGACATACACGCAACACCAAACCTTTTCGAGTTACAACGTGTTGTTTAGGAAAAACAAGATAATTTCGCAGGATGCGAGATTTCCTTAAAATGTGGTTTCTGACAAATTTTGATGAAAGAAAATTCTCCTGTGGGTTCTCTTTTGAGGCTACACGTTTCGACGTACGCGTCACACCAAATTTTTTCGAGTTACAACATGTTGTTTAGGAGATACAAGCTAATTTTTTTCGATGCATTATTTCTTCTCGTAAAGTGTTTCCAATATGTACTTATTTGTCTTTTCTCTGCAAAATTGTATTTCCTTATAACGTGGTATTCTTACATATTCTTTCGAGAGAAAACGCTCCTGTGCCTTCTCTTTTGAGGCTCCACGCTTACACATACACACAACACCAAAGCTTTTCGAGTTACAACATGTTGTTTAGGAAAAAGAAGATGATTTCGCATGATGCGGGATTTCCTTAAAACGTGGTTTTCTGACAAATTTTTACGAAAGAAAATTCTCCTGTGGGTTCTCTTTTGAGGCTACATGTTTAAATGAACACGCCACACCAAATCTTTTCGAGTTACAACGTGTTGCTTAAGAGATACAAGCTAATTTTGTACGATGCGTTAATTCTTCTCCTAAAGTGTTTCCAATATGTACTTATTTGTCTTTACTCTGCAAAATTGTATTTCCTTATAACGTGGTGTTCTTACATATTCTTTTGAGAGAAAACTCTCCTGTGCCTTCTCTTTTGAGGCTCCACGCTTACACATACACGCAACACCAAAGCTTTTCGAGTTACAACATGTTGTTTAGGAAAAAGAAGATGATTTCGCACGATGCGGGATTTCCTTAAAACGTGGTTTACTGAAAAATTTTGACGAAAGAAAATTCTCCTGTGGGTTCTCTTTTGAGGCTACATGTTTAGATGTACACGCACACCAAATCTTTTCGAGTTGCAACGTGTTGTTTAGGAGATACAAGCTAATTTTGTAAGATGCGTTAATTCTTCTCATAAAGTGTTTCCAATACGTACGTTTTAGTCTTTACTCTGCAACACTGTATTTCCTTATAACGTGGTAATCTTACATATTCTTTCGAGAGAAAACTATCCTGTGCGTTCCCTTTTGAGGCTACACACTTAGACATACAGGCAACACCAAAGCTTTTCGAGTTAGAACGTGTCGTTTATGAAAAACAAGATAATTTCGCACGATGCGGGATTTCCTTAACACGTGGTGTTCTGACAAATTTTGACGAAAGAAAATTCTCCTGTGGGTTCTCTTTTGAGGCTACACGTTCAGACGTGCACGCCACAGCAAATCCTTTCGAGTTACTACATGTTGTTTAGGAGGTACAAGCTAATTTTGTACGATGCGTTATTTCTTCTCTTAAAGTGCTTCCAATACGTACTCATTTGTCTTTACTCTGCCTCACTCTATTTCCTTATAACGTTGTATTCTTACATGTTCTTTCGAGAGAAAACACTCCTGTGCATTCTCTTTAGAGGCTACACGCTTAGACATACAGGCAACACCAAAGCTTTCCGACTTTCAACGTGTTGTTTAGGAAATCAAGATAATGTTGCACGATGCGGGATTTCCTTAAAACGTGGTTTTCTGACAAATATTGACGAAAGAAAGTTCTTCTGTGGGTTCTCTTTTGAGGCTACACGTTTAGACGTACGAGCCACACCAAATCTTTTCAAGTTACAACGTGTTGTTTAGGAGATACAAGCAAATTTTTTACGATGCGTTATTTCTTCTCGTAAAGTGTTTCCAATACGTACTTATTTGTCTTTACTCTGCAACACTGTATTTCCTTATAACGTGGTATTCTTACCTATTCTTTCGAGGGAAAACTCTCCTGTGCGTTCTCTTTTCAGGCTACACGCTCAGACATACACGCAACACCAAAGCTTTTCGAGTTACAGCGTGTTGTTTAGGAAAAACAAGATAATTTCGCACGATGCGAGATTTCCTTAAAACGTGGTTTCTGACAAATTTTGATGAATGAAAATTCTCCTGTGGGTTCTCTTTTGAGGCTACACATTTAGACGTACACGTCACACCAAATCTTTTAGAGTTACAACATGTTGTTTAGGAGATACAAGCTAATTTTGTACGATGCATTAATTCCTCTGGTAAAGTGTTTCCAATACGTATGTATTTGTCTTTACTCTGCAACACTCTATTTCCTTATAACGTTGTATACTTACATATTCGTTCGAGAGAAAACTCTCTTGTGCGTTCTCTTTAGAGGCTACAGGCGTAAAACATACACGCAACACCTAAGCTTTTCGAGTTACAACGTTCTGTTTAGGAAAAAGTAGATAATTTTGCACGATGAGGGATTTCCATAAAACGTTGTTTTCTGACAAATTTTGACGAAAGAAAGTCCTCCTGTGGGCTCTCTTTTGAGGCTGCACGTGTAGACATACGAGCTACACCAAATCTTTCGAGTTACAACGTGTTGCTTAGGAGATACAAGCAAATTTTGTAGGAAGCGTTATTTCTTCTCGTAAAGTGTTTCCAATACGTACTTATTTGTCTTTACTCTGCAACACTGTATTTCCTTATAACGTGGTATTCTTACATATTCTTTCGAGGGAAAACTCTCCTGTGCGTTCTCTTTTGAGGCTACACGCTTAGACAAACACGCAACGCCAAAGCTTCTCGAGTTACAACATGTTGTTTAGGAAAAACAAGATAATTTCGCACGATGCGAGATTTCCATAAAACGTGGTTTATTGAAAAATTTTGACTAAAGTAAGTTTTCCTGTAGGTTCTCTTTTGAGGCTATACGTGTAGAGGTACGAGCCACACCAAATATTTTCGAGTTACAACATTTTGTTTAGGAGATACAAGCTAATTTTGTACGATGCGTTATTTCTTCTCTTAAAGTGTTTCCAATACGTACGTATTTGTCTTTACTCTGCAACACTGTATTTCCTTATAAAGTGGTATTCTTACATATTCTTTCAAGAGAAAACTCTCCTATGCGTTCTCTTTTGAGGCTACATGCTTAGACATAAACGCAACCCCAAAGCTTTTCGAGTTACAACGTGTTGTTTAGGAAAAGCAAGATAATTTCCAACGATGCGAGATTTCCTTAAAACGTGGTTTCTGACAAATTTGATGAAAGAAAATTCTCCTGTGGGTTCTCTTTTGAGGCTACACGTTTAGACATACACGTCACACCAAATCTTTTCGAGTTACAACGTGTTGTTTAGGAGATACAAGTAAATTTTTTACGATGCGTTATTTCTTCTCCTAAAGTGTTTCCAATATGTACTTATTTGTCTTTACTCTGCAAAATTGTATTTCCTTATAACGTGGTATTCTTACATATTCTTTCGAGAGAAACCTCTCCTGTGACTTCTCTTTTGAGGCTCCATGCTTACACATACACGCAACACCAAAGCTTTTCGAGTTACAACATGTTGTTTAGGAAAAAGAAGATGATTTCGCACGATGCAGGATTTACTTAAAACGTGGTTTTCTGAAAAATTTTGACGAAAGAAAATTCTCCTGTGGGTTCTCTTTTGAGGCTACAGGTTTAGAAGTACACGCCACGCCAAATCTTTTCGAGTTACAATGTGTTGTTTAGGAGATACAAGCTAATTTTGTACGTTGCCTTAATTCTTCTCGTAAAGTGTTTCCAATACGTACGTATTTGTCTTTACTCTGCAACACTGTATTTCTTTATAACGTGGTATTCTTACATATTCTTTCGAGAGAAAACTATCCTTTGCATTCCCTTTTGAGGCTACACACTTAGACATACAGGCAACACCAAAGCTTTTCGAATTACAACGTGTTGTTTATGAAAAACAAGATAATTTCGCACATTGCGGGATTTCCTTAAACCGTTGTGTTCTGACAAATTTTGACGAAAGAAAATTCTCCTGTGGGTTCTCTTTTGATGCTACACGTTTAGACATGCACGCCACACCAAATCCTTTCGAGTTACCACGTGTTGTTTAGAAGATACAAGCTAATTTTGTACGATGTGTTATTTCTTCTCGTAAAGTGTTTCCAATACGTACGTATTTGTCTTTCTCTGCAACACTGTATTTCCTTATAATGTGGTATTCTTACATATTCTTTCGAGCGAAAACTCTCCTGTGAGTTCTGTTTTGAGGCTACACGTTTAGACATACACACAACACCAAAGCTTTTCGAGTTACAACGTGTTGTTTAGGAAAAACTAGATAATTTCGCACGATGCGAGATTTCCATACACGTGGTTTTCTGAAAAATTTGACGAAAGAAAGTTCTCCTGTGGGTTCTTTTTTGAGGCGACACTTGTAGATGTATGAGCCACACCAAATCTTTTCGAGTTACAAAGTGTTGTTTAGGAGATACAAGCTAATATTTTATGATGCGTTATTTCTTCTCTTAAAGTTTTTCCAATACGTAAGTAGTTGTCTTTACTCTACAACACTGTATTTCCTTATAACGTAGTATTCCTACATATTCTTTCGAGAGAAAACTCTCCTGTGCGTTCTCTTTTGAGGCTACACGCTTAGACATACACGCAACACCAAAGCTTTTTGATTTACAACGTGTTGTTTAGGAAAAACAAGATAATTTCGCACGATGCGAGATTTCCTTAAAACGTGGTTTCTGACAAATTTTGATGAAAGAAAATTCTCCTGTGGGTTCTCTTTTGAGGATACACGTTTAGACGTACACGTCACTCCAAATATTTTCGAGTTACAACGTGTTGTTTAGGAGATACAAGCTAATTTTTTACGATGCATTATTTCTTCTCGTAAAGTATTTCCAATATGTACTTATTTGTCTTTACTCTGCAAAATTGTATTTCCTTATAAGGTGGTATTCTTACATATTCTTTAGAGAGAAAACTCTCCTGTGCCTTCTCTTTTGAGGCTCCACGCTTACACATACACGCAATACCAAAGCTTTTCGAGTTACAACATGTTGTTTAGGAAAAAGAAGATGATTTCGCATGATGCGGGATATCCTTAAAATTTTCTGAAAAATTTTAACGAAAGAAAATTCTCCTGTGGGTTCTCTTTTGATGCTACATGTTTAGACGTACACGCCACACCAAATCTGTTCGAGTTACAACGTGTTGTTTAGGAGATACAAGCTAATTTTTTACAATGCGTTAATTCTTCTCATAAAGTGTTTCCAAGAAGTACGTGTTTGTCTTTACTCTCAACATTGTATTTCCTTATAACGTGGTCTTCTTACATATTCTTTCGATAGAAAACTGTCCTGTGCGTTCCCTTTTGTGGCTACACACTGAGATATACAGGCCACACCAAAGCTATTCAAGTTACAACATGTAGTTTAGGAAAAAGAAGATGATTTCGCAAGATGCGGGATTTCCTTAAAACGTGGTTTTCTGAAAAATTTTGACGAAAGAAAATTCTCCTGTGGGTTCTCTTTTGTGGCTACACGTTTAGACGTACAGGCCACACCAAAGCTTTTCGAGTTACAACGTGCTTCTTAGGAAATACAAGCTAATTTTGTACGATGCATTATTTCTTCTCGTAAAGTGTTTCAAATACGTATGTATCTATCTTTACTCTGCAACACTGTATTTCCTTATAACGTGGTATTCTTACATATTCTTTTGAGAGAAAACTCTCCTGTGCGTTCTCTTTTGAGTCTACATGCTTAGACATACACGCAGCACCAAAGCTTTTCGAGTTACAACGTGTTGTTTAGAAAAACAGGATAATTTCCACGATGCGGGATTTCCATAAACGTGGTATTCTGACAAATTTTGACGAAAGAAAATTCTCCTGTGAGTTCTCTTTTGAGGCTACAGATTTAGACGTACACGCCACACCAAATCTTTTCGAGTTACATCGTTTTGTTTAGGAGATACAAGCTAATTTTGTACGATGCGTTATTTCTTCTCGTAAAGTGTTTCCAATACATACGTATTTGTCTTTACTCTGCAACACTGTATTTCCTTAAAATGTGGTATTCTTATATATTCTTTCGAGAGAAAACTCTCCTGTGCGTTCTCTTTTGAGGCCACACGTTTAGACATACACGCAACACCAAAGCTTTTCGAGTTACAACGTGTTTTAGGAAAAACGAGATAATTCCGCACAATGCGGGATTTCCTTAAAACGTGGTTTTCTGAAAAATTTTGAGGAAAGAAAATTCTCCTGTGGGTTCTCTTTTGAGGCTACACTTTTCAACTTACACATCACACCAAATCATTCGAGTTACAACGTGTTGTTTAGGAAATACAAGCTAATTTTGTACGATGTATTATTCCTTCTCGTAAAGTGATTCCAATAAGTATGTATCTGTCTTTACTCTGCAACACTGTATTTCCTTATAACGTGGTATTCTTACATATTCTTTCGAGAGAATACTCTACTGTGCATTCTCTTTTGAGGCTACACGCTTAGACATACACGCAACACCAAAGCTTTTCGAGTTACAACGTGTTGTTTAGGAAAACAAGATAATTTCGCACAATGCAGGACTTCCTTAAAACGTGGTTTTCTGAAAAAATTTTGACCAAAGAAAATTTTCCTGTGGGTTCTCTTTTGATGCTACACGTTTAGATGTAAACACCACACCAAATCTTTTCGAGTTACAACGTGTTGTTTACACCAAAGCTTTTCGAGTTACAACATGTTGTTTAGGAAAAACAAGATAATTTCGCACAATGCGGGATTTCCTTAAAACGTGGTTTTCTGACATATTTTGACGAAAGAAAATTCTCCTGTGGGTTCTCTTTTGAGCCTACACGTTTCAACGTACACGCCACACAAAATCTTTTCGCGTTACAACGTGTTGTTTAGGAAATACAAGCTAATTTTGTACGATGTATTATTCCTTCTCGTAAAGTGTTTCCAATATGTATGTATCTGTCTTTACTCTGCAACACTGTATGTCCTTATAACGTGGTATTCTTACATATTCTTTCGAGAGAATACTCTCTTGTGCGTTCTCTTTTGAGGCTACACGCTTCGACATACATGCAAAACCAAAGCTTTTCGAGTTACAACGTGTTGTTTAGGAAAAACCAGATAATTTCGCACGATGCCGGATTTCCTTAAAACGTGGTTTTCTGAAAAAATTTTGACGAAAGAAAATCCTCCTGTGGGTTCTCTTTTGAGGCTACACCTTTAGATGTAAACACCACACCAAATCCTTTCGAGTTACAACGTGTTGTTTAGGAGATACAAGCTAAGTTTTTCCCATGCATTATTTCTTCTCGTAAAGTGTTTCAAATACGTACATAATTGTCTTTACTCTGTAACACTGTTTTTCCATATAACATAGTATTCCTACATATTCTTTCGAGAGAAAACTCTCCTGTGCGTTCTCTTTTGAGGCTACATTCTTAGACATACACCCAATACCAAAGTTTTTTGAGTTACAACGTGTTGTTTAGGAAAAACAAGATAATTTCGCACGATGTGGGATTTCCTTAAAACGTGGTTTTCTGACAAATTTTGACCAAAGAAAATTCTCCTGTGGGTTCTCTTATGAGGCTACACTTTTAGACGTACACGCCACACCAAATCTTTTCGAGTTACGACGTGTTGTTTAGGAGAAACAAGCTAATTTTGTACGATGCGATATTTCGTCTGATAAATTGTTTCCAATACATATGTAATTGTCTTTATTCTGCAATCATGTATTTCCTTATAACTTGGTATTCTTACATATTCTTTCGAGAGAAAACTCTCCTGTGCGTTCTCTTTTGAGGCTACATGCTTAGACATACACGCTACACCAAAGCTTTTCGAGTTACAACTTGTTGTTTAGGAAAAACAAGATAATTTCGTACGATGCGGGATTTCCTTAAAATGTGGTTTTCTCACAAATTTTGACCAAAGAAAATTCTCCTGTGTATTCTCTTTAGATGCTACACGTTTAGAGGTACATGCCACACCAAATGGTATACATGGTATAAAAGGTGGTTTTCTGACAAATTTTGACGAAAGAAAATTCTCCTGTGGGTTCTCTTTTGAGGCTACACGTTTAGATGTAAACGCCACAACAAATCTTTTCGAGTTACAAGGTGTTGTTTAGGAGATACAAGCTAATTTTTTACCATGCGAGAAGAAATACCGAATGTTGCAGAGTAAAGACAAATACATAAGTATTGGAAATACTTTATGAGAAGAAATAATGCATCGTACAAAATTAGCTTGTATCTCCTAAACAACACGTTGTAACTCGAAAAGAATTGGTGTGGCATGTACGTCTAAAGGTGTAGCCTCAAAAGAGATCCCATAGGAGAATTTTCTTTCGTCAAAATTTTTCAGAAAATCACGTTTTAAGGAAATCCCGCATCGTGCGTAATTATCTTGTTTTTCCTAAACAACACGTTGTAACTCGAAGAGCTTTGGTGTTGCATGTATGTCTTAGTGTGTAGCCTCAAAAGGGAACACACAGGATAGTTTTCTCTCGAAAGAATATGTAAGAATACCACGAATAAGGAAATACAGAGTTGCAGAGTAAAGACAAATACGTACGTATAGGAAACACTTTACTAGAAGAATTAACGCGTCTTACAAAATTAGCATGTATCTCCTTAACAACACGTTGTAACTCAAAAAGATTTGGTGTGGCATATATATCTAAACGTGTAGCCTCAAATGAGAACCCACAGGAGAATTTTCTTTCGTCAAAATTTTTCAGAAAACCACGTTTTAAGGAAATCCCGCATCATGCGAAATCATCTTCTTTTTCCTAAACAACATGTTGTAACTCGAAAAGCTTTGGTGTTGTGTATAGGTCTAAGCGTGGAACCTCAAAAGAGAAGGCACAGGAGAGTTTTCTCTCGAAAGAACACGTAAGAATTCAACGTTATAAGGAAATACAGTGTTGCAGAGTAAAGACAAATACATATGTATTGGAAACACTTTGCGAGAAGAAATAACGCATCGTACAAAATTAGCTTGTATCTCCTAAACAACACGTGGTAACTCGAAAGGATTTGGTATGGCGTGTACGTCTAAACATGTAGCCTCAAAAGAGAACCCACAGGAGAATTTTCTTTCGTCAAAATTTGTCAGAAAACCACGATTTAAGGAAATCCTGCATCGTGCGAAGTTATCTTGTTTTTCATAAACAACACGTTGTAACTCGAAACGCTTTGGTGTTGCCTGTATGTCTAAGTGTGTAGCCTCAAAAGGGAACGCCCAGGATAGTTTTCTCTCGAAAGATTATGTAAGAATACCACGTTATATGGAAATACAGTGTGGCAGAGTAAAGACAAATAAGTACATATTGGAAACACTTTACGAGAAGAATTAGCACATCATAAAAAATTAGCTTGTATCTCCTAAACAACACGTTGTAATTCGAAAAGATTTGGTGTGGCGTGTACGTGTATACGTGTAGCCTCAAAAGAGAACACAAGGGAGAATTTTCTTTCGTTAAAATTCTTCAGAAAACCACGTATTTAGGAAATCCCGCATCGTGCAACATCATCTTCTTTTTCCTAAACAACATGTTGTAACTCGAAAAGCTTTAGTCTTGCATGTATGTCTAAGAATGGAGCCTCAAAAGAGAAGGCACAGGAGAGTTTTCTCTCGAAAGAATATGTAAGAATACCACGTTATAAGGAAGTACAATTTTGCAGAGTAAAGTCAAATAAGTACATATTGGAAACACTTTACGAGAAGAAATAACGCATCATACAAAATTAGCTTGTATCTCCTAAACAACACGTTGTAACTCGAAAAGATTTGGTGTGACGTGTACGTCTAAACGTGTAGCCTCAAAAGAGAACCGACAGGAGAATTTTCTTTCATCAAAATTTGTCAGAAACCACGTTTTAAGGAAGTCTCGCATCGTACGAAACTATCTTGTTTTCCCTAAACAACACGTTGTAACTCGAAAAGCTCTGGCGTTATGTGTATGTCTAAGCGTGTAGCCTCAAAGGAGAACGCACAGGAGAGTTTTCTCTCAAAAGAATATGTAAGAATACCAAGTTATAAGGAAATACAGTGTTGCAGAGTAAAGACAAACACGTATGTATTGGAAACACTTTACGAGAAGAATTAAAGCACAGTACAAAATTAGCTTGTATTTCCTAAACAACACGTTGTAACTCGAAAAGATTTGGTGTGGCGTGTACGTCTAAACGTGTAGCCTCAAAAGAGAACCCACAGGAGAATTTTCTTTCGTTAAAATTTTTCAGAAAACCACGTTTTAAGGAAATCCCGCATGGTGCCAAATCATCTTCTTTTTCCTAAACAACATGTTGTAACTCGAAAAGCTGTGGTGTTGCCTGTATGTCTAAGCGTGGAGCCTCAAAAGAGAATGCACAGGAGAGTTTTCTCTCGAAAGAATATGTAAGAATACCACGTTATAAAGAAATACAATTTTGCAGAGTAAAGGCAATTAAGTACATATTGGAATCACTTTACGAGAAGAAATAACGCATCGTACAAAATTAGCTTGTATCTCCTAAACAACACGTTGTAACTCGAAAAGATTTGGTGTGACGTGTACGTCTAAACGTGTAGCCTCAAAAGAGAACCCACAGGAGAATTTTCTTTCATCAAAATCTGTCAGAAACCACGTTTTATGGAAATCTTGCATCGAGCGAAATTATCTATTTTTTCCTAAACAACACGTTTTAACTCGATAAGCTCTGGTGTTGCGTGTTTGTCTAAGCATGTAGCCTCAAAAGAGAACGCACAGGAGAGTTTTCTCTCGAAAGAATATGTAAGAATACCACGTTATAAGGAAATACAGTGTTGCAGAGTAAAGACAAACACGTACGTATTGGAAACACTTTACGAGAAGAATTAATGCATAGTACAAAATTAGGTTGTATCTCCTAAACAACAAGTTGTAACTCGAAACTTTTGGTGTGGTGTGTACGTCTAAACGTGTAGCCTCAAAAGAGAACCCACAGGAGAATTTTCTTTCTTCAAAATTTTTCAGAAAACCACGTTTTAAGGAAATTCCGCATCGTGCGAAATCACCTTCTTTTTCCTAAACAGCATGTTGTAACTAGAAAAGCGTTGGTGTTGCGTGAATGTGTAAGCGTGGAGCCTCAAAAGAGAAGGCACAGGAGAGTTTTCTCTCGAGAGAATATGTAAGAATACCACGTTATAAGGAAATACAATTTTGCAGAGTAAAGACAAATAAGTACATATTGGAAACACTTTAGGAGAAGAATTAACGCATCGTACAAAATTAGCTTGTATCTCCAAAACAACACATTGTAACTCGAAAAGATTTGGTGTGGCGTGTTCATTTAAACATGTAGCCTCAAAAGAGAACCCACAGGAGAATTTTCTTTCTTCAAAATTTGTCAGAAAACCACGTTTTAAGGAAATCCCGTATTGTGCGAAATCATCTTCTTTTTGCTAAACAACACGTTATAACTCGAAAAGCTTTGGTGTTGCGTGTATGTGTAAGCATGGAGCCTCTAAAGAGAACGCACAGGAGAGTTTTCTCTCGAAAGAACATGTAAGAATACAACGTTATAAGGAAATACAGTGTTGCAGAGTAAAGACAAATACGTACTTATTGGAAAAACTTTAGGAGAAGAAATAATGCATCGTACAAAATTTGCTTGTATCTCCTAAACAACACGTGGTAATTCGAAAGGATTTTGTGTGGTGTGTACGTCTAAACGTGTAGCCTCAAAAGAGAACCCACAGGAGAATTTTCTTTCTTCAAAATTTGTCAGAAAACCACGTTTTAAGGAAATCCCGCATGGTGCGAAATTATCTTGTTTTTCCTAAACAACACGTTGTACCTCGAAAAGCTTTGGTGTTGCCTGTATATCTAAGTGTGTAGCCTCAAAAGGGAACGCACAGAATAGTTTTCTCTCGAAAGAATATGTAAGAATACCACGTTATTAGAAAATACAGTGTTGCAGAGTAAAGACAAATACTTACATATTGGAAAAACTTTACAAGAAGAATTAACGCATAGTACAAAATTAGCTTGAATATCCTAAACAACACATTGTTCCTCGAAAAGATTTGCTGTAGCGTGTACATCTAAACGTGTAGCCTCAAAAGAGAACCCACAGGAAAATTTTCTTTCGTCAAAATTTTTCAGAAAACCACGTTTTAAGGAAATCCCGCATCGTACGAAATCATCTTTTTCCTAAACAACATGTTGTAACTCGAAAAGCTTTGGTGTTGCGTGTATGTCTAAGTGTGGAGCCTGAAAAGAGAAGGCACAGAAGAGTTTTCTCTCGAAAGAATATGTAAGAATACCACATTATAAGGAAATACAATTTTGCCGAGTAAAGACAAATAAGGACAAATTGGAAATATTTTACGGGAAGAAATAACGCATCGTACAAAATCAGCTTGTATCTCCTAAACAACACGTTGTAACTCGAAAAGATTTGGTGTGAGGTGTACGTCTAAACGTGTAGCCTCAAAAGAGAACCCACAGGAGAATTTTCTTTCATCAAAATTTGTCAGAAACCACGTTTTAAGGAAATCTCGCATCGTGCGAAATTATCTTATTTTTCCTAAACAACACATTGTAACTCGAAAACCTTTGCTGTTGCGTGTATGTCTAAGCATGTAGCCTCAAAAGAGAACACCCAGGAGAGTTTTCTCTCGAAAGAATATGTAAGAATACTACGTTATAAGGAAATACAGTGTTGCAGAGTAAAGACAAATAAGTACGTATTGGAAACACTTTAAGAGAAGAAATAACGTGTCGTACAAAATTAGCTTGTATCTCCTAAACAACACGTTGGAACTCGAAAAGATTTGGTGAGGCTCGTACGTCTACATGTGTAGCCTCAAAAGAGAACCCACAGGAGAACTTTCTTTCGTCAAAATTTGTCAGAAAACCACGTTTTAAGGAAATCCCGCATCGTGCAAAATTATCTTGTTTTTCCTAAACAACACGTTGTAACTCGAAAAGCTTTGGTGTTGCGTGTATGTCTAAGCGTGTAGCCTCTAAAGAGAACGCACAGGAGAGTTTTCTCTCGAAAGAACATGTAAGAATACAACATTATAAGAAAATACAGTTTTGCAGAGTAAAGACAAATACGTATGTATTGGAAACACTTTACGAGAAGAAATAATGCATCTTACAAAATTATCTTGTATCTCCTAAACAACACTTGGTAACTCGAAAGGATTTGTTGTGGTGTGTACGTCTAAACGTGTAGCCTCAAAAGAGAACCCACAGGAGAATTTTCTTTCGTCAAAATTTGTCAGAAAACCACGATTTAAGGAAATCCCCCAAGGTGCAATATTATCTTCTTTTTCATAAACAACACGTTGTAACTCGAAAAGCTTTGGTGTTGCCTGTATGTCTAAGTGTGTAGCCTCAAAAGGGAATGCCCAGGATAGTTTTCTCTAGTAAGAATATGTAAAAATACCACATTATAATGAAATACAGTATTGCAGAGTAAAGACAAATACGTACGTATTGGAATCACTTAATGAGAAGAATTAACGCATCGTACAAAATTAGCTTGTATCTCCTAAACAACACTTTGTAACTCGAAAAGATTTGATGTGGCATTTACGTCTAAACGTGTAGCCTCAAAAGAGAACCCACAGGAGAATTTTCTTTCGTTAAAATTTTTCAGAAAACCACGTATTAAGGAAATCCCGCATCGTGCGAAATCATCTTCTTTTTCCTAAACAACATGTTGTAACTCGAAAAGCTTTAGTGTTGTGTGTATGTCTAAGCGTGGAGCCTCAAAAGGGAAAGCACAGGAGAGTTTTCTTTCAAAAGAATAGGTAAGAATACCACATTATAAGGAAATACAGTGTTGTAGAGTCAACAAAAATACATATGTATTGGAAACACTTTAGGAGAAGAAATAACACATCATACAAAATTAGCTTGTATCTCCTAAACAACACGTTATAACTCGAAAAGATTTGGTGTGACGTGTACGTCTAAACGTGTAGCCTCAAAAGAGAACCCACAGGAGAATTTTCTTTCATCAAAATTTGTCAAAAACCACGTTTTAAGAAAATCTCGCATCGTGCGAAATTATCTTGTTTTTCCAAACAACACGTTGTAAATCGAAAAGCTTTGGGGTTGCGTGTATGTCTAAGCGTGTAGCCTCAAAAGAGAACGCACAGAAAAGTTTTCTCTTGAAAGAATATGTAGGAATACCACGTTATAAGGAAATACGGTGTTGCAGAGTAAGGACAACTAAGTACGTATTGGAAACACTTTAAGAGAAGAAATAACGCATCGTACAAAATTAGTTTGTATCTCCTAAACAACACGTTGTAACTCGAAAAGATTTCGTGTGGCTCGTACCTCTACACGTGTAGCCTCAAAAGAGAACCCACAGGAGAACCTTTTTCGTCAAAATTTTTCAGAAAACCACGTTTTATGGAAATCTCGCATCGTGCGAAATTATCTTGTTTTTCCTAAACACACGTTGTAACTCGAAAAGCCTTGGTGTTGCGTGTATGTCTAAGCGTGTAGCCTCAAAAGAGAATGCACAGGAGAATTTTTCCTCGAAAGAATATGTAAGAATACCACGTTATAAGGAAATACAGTGTTGCAGAGAAAGACAAATACGTACGTTTTGGAAACACTTTACGAGAAGAAATAACACATCATACAAAATTAGCTTGTATCTCCTAAACAACACGTGGTAACTCGAAAGGATTTGGTGTGGCGTGCACGTCTATACGTTTAGCGTCAAAAGAGAACCCACAGGAGAATTTTCTTTTGTCAAAATTTGTCAGAAAACCACGTTTTAAGGAAATCCCACATCGTGCGAAATTATCCTTTTATTCATAACAACACGTTGTAACTCAAAAAGCTTTGGTGTTGCCTGTATGTCTAAGTGTGTAGCCTCAAAAGGGAACAAACAGGTTAGTTTTCTCTTGAAAGAATATGTAAGAATACCACGTTATAAGGAAATACATTGTTGCAGAGTAAAGACAAATACTTACGTATTGGAAACACCTTACGAGAAGAATTAACGCATCATACAAAATTAGCTTGTATCTCCTAAACAACAGGTTGTAACTCGAAAAGATTTGGTGTGGCGTGTACGTCTAAACGTGTAGTCTCAAAAGAGAACCCACAGGAGAATTTTCTTTCGTCAAAAATTTTCAGAAAACTATGTTTTAATGAAATCCCACATCGTGCGATATCATCTTCTTTTTCCTAAACAACATGTTGTAACTCCAAAAGCTTTCGTGTTGCGTGTATGTGTAAGCATGGAGCCTCAAAAGAGAAGGCACAGGAGAGTTTTCTCTCGAAAGAATATGTAAGAATACCACGTTATTAGGAAATACAATTTTGTAGAGTAAAGACAAATAAGTATATATTGGGAACACTTTACGAGAAGAAATAAAGCATCGAACAAAATTAGCTTGTATCTCCTAAACAACACGTGGTAACTTGAAAAGTTTTGGTTTGGCGTGTACGTCTAAACGTGTAGCCTCAAAAGAGAACACAAAGGGGAATTTTCTTTCGTCAAAATTTGTCAGAAAACCACGTTTTAAGGAAATCCCGCATCCTCCGAAATTATCTTGTTTTTCCTAAACAACACGTTGTAACTCGAAAAGCTTTGGTGTTGCGTGTATTTCTAAGTGTGTAGCTTCAAAAGAGAATGAACAGGAGAGTTTTCTCTCGAAAGAACATGTAAGAATACAACGTTATAAGGAAATACAGTGTTGCAAAGTAAAGACAAAAAGTACATATTGGAAACACTTTACGAGAAGAAATTACGCATCATACAATATTAGATTGTATCTCCTAAACAACAAGTGGAAACTCGAAAACATTTGGTTTGGCGTGTACGTCTAAAAGTGAAGCCTCAAAAGAGAAACCACTGGAGAATTTTCTTTCTTCAAAATTTGTCAGAAAACCACGTTTTAACGAAATCCCACATCCTGCAAAATTATCTTGTTTTTCCTAAACAACAAGTTGTAACTCGAAAATCTTTGGTGTTGCGTGTATGTCTAAGTGTGTAGCCTCAAAAGGGAATGCACAGGAGAGTTTTTTCTCTCGAAAGAATATGTAAGAATACCACGTTATAAGGAAATACAGTGTCGCAGAGAAAAGACAAATACGTACATATTGGAAACACTTTAAGAGCAGAAATAAAGCATCGTACAAAATTGGCTTGTATCTCCTAAAAAACACGTTGTAACTCGAAAAGATTTCGTGTGACATGTACGTCTAAACATGTAGCCTCAAAAGAGAACCGACAGTAGAATTTTCTTACATCAAAATTTGTCAGAAACCACGTTTTAACGAAATCTCGCATCGTGCGAAATTATCTAGTTTTTCCTAAACAGCACGTGGTAACTCGAAAATCTTCTGTGTTGCGTGTATGGCTAAGCGTGTAGACTCAAAGGAGAACGCACAGGAGAGTTTTCTCTCGAAAGAATATGTAAGAATACCACGTTATAAGGAAATACAGTGTTGCAGAGTAAAGACAAAAACGTATGTATTGGAAACACTTTACAAGAAGAAATAACGCATCATACTAAATTAGCTTGTATCTCCTAAACAACAGGTTGTAACTCGAAAGGATTTGGTGTGGCATGTACGTCTAAATGTGTAGCCTCAAAAGAGAACCGACAGGAGAATTTTCTATCGTCAAAATATGTGAGAAAACCACGTTTTAAGGAAATCCCTCATCGTGCAAAATTATCTTCTTTTTCCTAAACAACAAGTTGTAACTCGAAAAGTTTTGGTGTTGAGTGTATGTCTAAGCGCGTAGCCTCAAAAGAGAACGCAAAGGAGAGTTTTTTCTCGATAGAATTTGTAAGAATACCATGTTATAAGGAAATACAGTGTTGCAGAGTAAAGACAAATACGTACGTATTGGAAACACTTTACGAGAAGAAATAACGCATTGTACAAAATTAGCTTGTATCTCCTAAACAACATGTTGTAACTCGAAAAGATTTGATGTGGCGTGTACGTCTAAACGTGTAGCCTCAAAAGAGAACCCACAGGAGAATTTTCTTTGGTCAAATTTGTCAGAAAACCACGTATTAAGGAAATCCTGCATCGTGCGAAATTATCTTGTTTTTCCTAAACAACACGTTGTAACTCGAAAAGCTTTGGTGTTGCGTGCATGTCTCAGTGTATAGCCTCAAAAGAGAACACACAGGAGAGTTTTCTCTCGAAAGAATATGTAAGAATACCACGTTATAAGGAAATACAGTGTTGCAGAGTAAAGACAAATACGTACGTATTGGAAACCCTTAAACTTTAAGAGATGAAATAAAGCATCGTACAAAATTAGCTCGTATCTCCTAAACAACACGTTGTAACTTGAAATGATTTGGTGTGGAGTGTACGTCTAAACGTGTAGCCTCAAAAGAGAACCCATAGGAGAATTTTCTTTCATCAAAATTTTCAGAAAACCACGTTTTAAGGAAATCCTGCATCGTGCAAAATTATCGTGAGAGAGTATCTTGTTTTTCCAAAACAACACGTTGTAATTCGAAAAGCTTTGGTGTTGCGTGTATGTCTAAGCTTGTAGCCTCAAAAGAGAACGCACAGGAGAGTTTTCTCTCGAAAGAATATGTAAGAATACCACGTTATAAGGAAATACAGTGTTGCAGAGTAAAGACAAATACGTACTTATTGGAAACACTTTATGAGAAGAAATAACGCATTGTAAAAACTTAGTTTGTATCTCCTAAACAACACGTTGGAACTCGAAAACATTTGCTGTGGCGTGTACGTCTAAATGTGTAGCCTCAAAAGAAAACCCACAGGAGAATTTTCTTTGGTAAAAATTTGTCAGAAAACCACGTATTAAGGAAAACCCGCATCGTGCGAAATTATCTTGTTTTTCCTAAACAACGCGTTGTAACTCGAAAAGCTTTGGTGTTGCGTGTATGTCTAAGCATGTAGCCTCAAAAGAGAACACACAGAAGAGTTTTATCTCGAAAGAATATGTAAGAATACCACGTTATAAGGAAGTACAATGTTCCAGAATAAAGACAAATACTTACATATTGGAAACCCTTAAAATTAGCAAGATCAAATAAAGCATCATACAAAATTAGCTTGTATCTCCTAAACAACACGTTGTAACTCGAAAACATTTGGTGTGGCGTGTACGTCTAAACGTGTAGCCTCAAAAGAGAACCACAGGACAATTTTCTTTCGTCAAAATTTGTCAGAAAACCACGTTTTAAGGAAATCCCGCATCGTGAGAAGTTATCTTGTTCTTCCTAAACAACACGTTGTAATTCGAAAAGCTTTGGTGTTGCGTGTATGTCTAAGCATGTAGCCTCAAAAGAGAACGCACAGGAGAGTTTTCTCTCGAAAGAATATGTAAGAATACCACGTTATAAAGAAATACAGTGTTGAAGAGTAAAGACAAACACATACGTATTGGAAACAATTTACAAGAAGTAATAATGCATCGTACAAAATTAGCTTGTGTCTCCTAAACAACACGTTGTAACGCGAAAAGATTTGGTGTGGCATTTACAACTAATCATGTAGCCTCAAAAGAGAACCCACAGGAGAATTTTCTTTCGTCAAAATTTTTCAGAAAACCACGTTTTAAGGAAATCCGCATCGTGAGAAATTATCTTGTTTTTCCTAAACAACAGGTTGTAATTCGAAAAGCTTTGGTGTTGCGTGTATGTCTAAGCATGTAGCCTCAAAAGAGAACGCACAGGAGAGTTTTCTCTCAAAAGAATATGCAAAAATACCACGTTATAAGGAAATACAGTGTTGCAGAGTAAAGGCAAATATGTATGTATTGGAAAAATTTAAACTTTATGAGAAGAAATAACGCATCTTCAAAAATTAGCTTGTATCTCCTAAACAACACGTTGTAACTCGAAAAGATTTGGTGTGGCGTGTACATCTAAACGTGTAGCCTCAAAAGAGAACCCACAGGAGTATTTTCATTCGTCAAAATTTGTCAGAAAACCACGTTTTAAGGAAATCCCGCATCGTGCTAAATTATCTTGTTTTTCCTAAACAACACGTTGTAACTCGAAAAGCTTTGGTGTTGCATGCATGTTTAATCGTGTAGCCTCCAAAAGAGAACGCACAGGAGAGTTTTCTCTCGAAAGAATATGTAAGAATACCACGTTGTAAGGAAATACAGTGTTGCAGAGTAAAGACAGATAAGTATGTATTGGAAACCCACAAACTTTATGAGATGAAATAAAGCAACGTACAATATTAGCTTGTATCTCCTAAACAACACGTTGTAACTCGAAGAGATTTGGTGTGGCCTGTACGTCTAAACGTGTAGCCTCAAAAGAGAACCCACAGGACAATTTTCTTTTGTCAAAATTTTTCAGAAAACCACGTTTTAAGGAAATACCGCATCGTGAGAAATTATCTTGTTCTTCCTAAACAACACGTTTTAACTCGAAAAGCTTTGGTGTTGGGTGTATGTCTAAGCATGTAGCCCCAAAAGAGAACGCACAGGAGAGTTTTCTCTCAAAAGAATATGTAAGAATACCACGTTATAAGGAAATGCAGTGTGGCAGAGTAAAGACAAATACGTACGTATTGGAAGCGCTTTATGAGAGAAATAACGCATCTTGCAAAATTAGCTTGTATGTCCTAAACAAGACGTTGTAACTCGAAAACATTTGGTGTGGTGTCTACGTCTAAACGTGTAGCCTCAAAAGAGAACCCATAGGATAGTTTTCTTTCGTCAAAATTTGTCAGAAAACCACGTTTTAAGGAAATCCCACATCGTGAGGAATTATCTTGTTTTTCCTAAACAACACGTTGTAACTAGAAAAGCTTTGGTGTTGCGTATATGTCTAAGTGTGTAGCCTCAAAAGAGAATGCACAGGAGAGTTTTCTCTCGAAAGAATATGTAAGAATACCATGTTATAAGGAAATATATTGCTGCAGAGTAAAGACAAATACGAAAGTATTGGAAACACATTATGAGAAGAAATAACGCATGGCAAAAAATTAGCTTGTATCTCCGAAACAACACGTGGTAACTCAAAAAGATTTGGTGTGGCGTGTACGTCTAAATGGGTAGCCTCAAAAGAGAACCCACAGGAGAATTTTCTTACTTCAAAATTTGTCAGAAAACCACATTTTAAGGAAATCCCGCATCATGCGAAATTATCTTGTTTTTCCTAATCAACACGTTGTAACACGAAAAGCTTTGGTGTTGCGTGTATGTCTAAGCGTGTAGCCTCCAAAGAGAATGCACAGGATAGTTTTCTCTCAAAAGAATATGTAAGAATACCACGTTATAAGGAAATACAGTGTTGCAGAGTATTGACAAATATGTACTTATTGGAAAAAACTTTAGGAGAAGAAATAACGCATCATGCAAAATTAGCTTTTATCTCCTAAACAACACACTGTAACTCGAAAAGATTTGGTGTGGCGTGTACGTCTAAACGTGTAGCCTCAAAAGAGAACCCACAGGAGAGATTTCTTTCGTCAAATTTTGTCAGAAAACCACGTTTTAAGGAAATACTGCATCGTGCGAAATTATCTTGTTTTTCCTAAACAACATGTTGTAACTCGAAAAGCTTTGGTGTTGCGTGTATGTCTAAGCGTGTAGCCTCAAAAGAGAATGCACAGGAGAGTTTTCTCCCGAAAGAATATGTAGGAATACCACGTTATAAGGAAATACAATGTTGCAGAGTAAAGACAAATACATACTTATTGGAAACACTTAAACTTGACGAGAAGAAATAACACATAGTACAAAATTAGCTTGTATATCCTAAACAACACGTTGTAACTCGAAAAGATTTGGTGTGGCGTGTATGTCTAAACGTGTAGCCTCTAAAGAGAACCCACAGGAGAATTTTCTTTAGTCAAAATTTGTCAGAAAACCACGTTTTAAGGAAATCCCGCATCGTGCGAAATTATCTTGTTTTTCCTAAACAACACGTTGTAACTAGAAAAGCATTGGTGCTGCGTGTATGTCTGAGCATGTAGCCTCAAAAGAGAATGCACAGGAGAGTTTTCTCTCGAAAGAATATGTAAGAATACCACGTTATAAGGAAATACAGTGTTGCAGAGTAAAGACAAATACGTATGTATTGGAAGCCCATAAACTTACGAGATGAAATAAAGCATCGTACAAAATTAGCTTGTATCTCCTAAACAACACGTTGTAACTTGAAAAGATTTGGTGTGGCGTGTACGTCTAAATGTGTAGCCTCAAAAGAGAACCCACAGGACAATTTTCTTTCATCAAAATTCGTCAGAAAACCACGTTTTAAGAAAATCCCGCATCGTGAGAAATTATCTTGTTCTTCCTAAACAATACGCTTTAACTCGAAAAGCTTTGGTGTTGGGTGTATGTCTAAGTGTGTAGCCCCAAAAGAGAACACACAGGAGAGTTTTCTCTCGAAAGAATATGTAAGAATACCACGTTATAAGGAAATACAGTGTGGCAGAGTAAAGACAAATACGTACGTATTGGAAGCACTTTATGATAGAAATAACGCATCTTGCAAAATTAGCTTGTATGTCCTAAACAACACGTTGTAATTCGAAAAGATTTGGTGTGGCGTGTACATCTAAACGTGTAGCCTCAAAAGAGCACCCAAAGGACAATTTTAAGAGAACCCAAAGGAGAATTTTCTTTCGTCAAAATTTTTCAGAAACTCACGTTTTAAGGAAATCCACATCATGCGAAATTATCTTGTTTTTCCTAAACAACATGTTGTAATTCGAAAAGCTTTCATGTTGCGGGTATGTCTAAGTGTGTAGCCTCAAAACAGAAGGCACAGGAGAGTTTTCTCTCGAAAGAATATGTAAGAATACTACGTTATAAGGAAATACAATTTTGCAGAGTAAAGACATATACGTACGTATTGGAAACACTTTACGAGAAGAAATAATTCATGGTACAAGATTAGCTTGTATCTCCAAAACTACACGTTTTAACTCGAAAAGAATTGGTGTGGCGTGAACGTCTAAACGTGTAGCCTCAAAAGAGAACCGAAAGGAGAATTTTCTTTCGTCAAAATTTTTCAGAAAATCACGTTTTAAGGAAATCCCGCATCGTGCGAAATTATCCTGTTTTTCCTAAACAACACGTTGTAAGTCGAAAAGCTTTCATGTTGCCTGTATGTCTAAGTGTGTAGCCTCAAAAGAGAAGGCAGAGGAGAGTTTTCTCTCGAAAGAATATGTAAGAATACCATGTTATAACGAAATACAGTTTTGCAGAGTAAAGACAAATACGTACTTATTGGAAACACTTTACTAGAAGAAATAACGCATCGTACAAAATTAGCTTGTATCTCCAAAACTACACGTTGTAACTCGAAAAGAATTGTTGTGGCGTGTACGTCTTAACGTGTAGCATCAAAAGAGAACCCAAAGGAGAATTTTCTTTTGTCAAAATTTTTCAGAAAATCACGTTTTAAGGAAATCCCGCATCGTGCGAAATTATCTTGTTTTTCCTAAACAACACGTTGTAACTCGAAAAGCTTTCGTGTTGCGTGTATGTCTAAGTGTGTAGCCTCAAAAGAGAAGGCACAGGAGAGTTTTCTCTCGAAAGAATATGTAAGAATACCACGTTATAAGGAAATACAGTGTTGCAGAGTAAAGACAGCTAATTTTGTTCGATGCCTTATTTCTTCTCATAAAGTGTTTCCAATATGTACTTATGTACTCTCCTGTGCGTTCTCTTTTGAGGCTACAAGCTTAGACATACACGCAACACCAAAGCTTTTCAAGTTACAACGTGGTGTTTAGGAAAAATAAGATAATTTCGCACGATGTGAGATTTCCTTAAAACGTGGTTTCTGACAAATTTTGATGAAAGAAAATTATCCTGTGGGTTCTCTCTTTAGGCTACACGTTTAGACATTCACGTCACACCAAATCATTTCGATTTACAACGTGCTGTTTGGTGATACAAGTTAATTTTGTACGATGCGTTATTTCTTCTCATAAAGTGTTTCCAATATGTACTTATTTGTTTTAATCTGCAAAATTGTATTTCCTTATAACGTGGTATTCTTACATATTCTTTCGACAGAAAACTCTCCTGTGCCTTCTCTTTTGAGGCTCCACGCTTACACATACACGCAACACCAAAGCTTTCGAGTAACAACATGTTGTTTAGGAGAAAGGAGATGATTTCGCACGATGCGGGATTTCCTTAAAACGTGGTTTTCTGAAAAATTTTGACGAAAGAAAATTCTCCTGTTGGTTCTCTTTTGAGGCTACATATTTTGACGTACACGCCACACCAAATCTTTTCAAGTTACAACGTGTTGTTTAGGAGATACAAGCTAATTTTTTCCAATGCGTTAATTCTTCTCGTAAAGTGTTTCCAATAAGTATGTATTTGTCTTTACACTGCAACATTGTATTTCCTTATAACGTGGTATTCTTACATATTGTTTGGAGAGAAAACTATTCTGTGCGTTCCCTTTTGAGGCTACACACTTAGACATACAGGCAACACCAAAGCTTTTCGAGTTACAACGTGTTGTTTAGGAAAAAGAAGATAATTTCGCACAATGCAGGATTACCTTAAAACGTGGTTTTCTGACAAATTTTGACGAGAGAAAATTCTCCTGTGGGTTCTCTTTTGAGGCTACACGTTTAGAAGTACACGCCACACCAAATCCTTTCGAGTTACCACGTGTTGTTTAGGAGATACAAGCTAATTTTTTACGATGCGTTATTTCTTCTCGTAAAGTGTTTCCAATACGTACGTATTTGTCTTTACTCTGCAACACTGTATTTCCTTATAACGTTGTATTCTTACATGTTCTTTCGAGAGAAAACTCTCCTGTGCGTTCTCTTTAGAGGTTACAAGCTCAGACATACACGCAACACCAAAGCTTTTTGAGTTACAACGTGTTGTTTAGGAAAAACAAGATAATTTTGCACGATGAGAGATTTCCCTAAAACGTGTTTTTTGGACAAATTTTGACGAAAGAAAGTTCTCCTGTGGGTTCTCTTTTGAGGTTACACATGTATACGTACGAGCCACACCAAATCCTTTCGAGTTACAAGGAGTTGTTTAGGAGATACAAGCTAATTTTGTACCATGCATTAATTCTTCTCATAAAGTATTTACAATACGTACCTATTTATCATTACTCTGCAACACTGTATTTACTTATAACGTGGTATTCTTACATATTCTTTCGAGAGAAAACTCTCCTCTGCGTTCTCTTTTAAGGCTACACGCTTAGACCTACACACAACACCAAAGCTTTTCGAGATACAACGTGTTGTTTAGGAAAAACAAGATAATTTCGCACGATGCGGGATTTCCTTAAAACGTGATTTTCTGACAAATTTTGACGAAACAAAATTCTCCTGTGGGTTCTCTTTGGAGGCTACACGTTTAGATGTAAACAGCACACCAAATCAGTTCGAGTTACAACGTGTTGATTAGGAGATACAAGCTAATTTTGTACGATGCGTTATTTCTTCTCGTAAAGTGTTTCCAAAATGTACGTATTTGTCTTTACTCTTCAACACTGTATTTCCTTATAACGTGGTATTCTTACATATTCTTTAGAGAGAAAACTCTCCTGTGCCTTCTCTTTTGAGGCTACACCCTTAGACATACACGCAAACCAAAGATTTTCGAGTTACAATGTGTTGTTTAGGAAAAACAAGATAATTTCGCACGATGCGGGATTTCCATAAAATGTGGTTTTCTGAAAAATTTTAACGAAAGAAAATACTCCTGTGGGTTCTCTTTTGAGGCTACACATTTAGACGTACAGGCCACACCAAATCCTTTTGAGTTACAACGTGTTGTTTAGGAGATACAAGCTAATTTTGAACAATGCGTTATTTGTTCTCGTAAAGTGTTTCCAATACATACGTATTTGTCTTTACTCTGCAACTCTGTATTTCCTTATAACGTGGCATTTTAACATATTCTTTCGAGAGAAAACTCTCCTGTGCATTCTCTTTTGAGGCTATAGGCTTAGACATACACGCAACACCAAAGCTTTTCGAGTTATAACGTGTTGTTTATGAAAAACTAGATAATTTCGTACGATGAGGGATTTCCATAAAACGTGGTTTTCTGACAAATTTTGACAAGAGAAAATTATCCCGTGGGTTCTCTTTTGAGGCCACACGTTTAGATGTACACGCCACACCAAATCATTTCGAGTTACAACGTGTTGTTTAGGAGATACAAGCTAATTTTGCACAAAGAGTTATTTCTTCTCGTAAAGCATTTCCAATACCTACGTATTTGTCTTTACTCTGCAACACTGTATTTCCTTATAACGTGGTATTCTTACATATTCTTTTGAGAGAAAACTCTCCTGTGTGTTCTCTTTTGAGGCTACACGCTGAGACATACACGCAACACCAAAGCTTTTCGAGTTACAACGTGTTGTTTAAGAAAAACAAGATAATTTCGCACGATGCAGGATTTCCTTAATACGTGGTTTTCTGACAAATTTGACCAAAAAAAATTCTCCTGTGGGTTCTCTTTTTGAGGCTACACGTTTAGACGTACACGCCACACCAAATCTTTTCGAGTTACAATGTGTTTTTTAGGAGATACAAGCTACTTTTGTATGATGCGTTATTTCTTCTCGTAAAGTGTTTCCAATACGTACGTATTTGTCTTTATTCTGCAACACTGTATTTCCTTATAACCTGGTATTCTTACATATTCTTTCGAGTGAAAACTCTCCTGTGTGTTCTCTTTTGAGGCTACACACTGAGACATACACGCAACACCAAAGCTCTTCGAGTTACAACGTGTTGTTTTGGAAAAACAAGATAATTTCGCAGGATGCTGGATTTCTTTAAAACGTGGTTTTCTGACAAATTTTGACGAAAGAAAATTCTCCAGTGGGTTCTCTTTTGAGGCTAAACTTTTAGACGTACACGCCAAACCAAATATTTTCGAGTTTCCACTTGTTGTTTAGGAGATACAAGCTAATATAGTATGCTGCTTAATTTCTTCTCGTAAAGTGTTTCCAATATGTACGTATTTGTCTTTACTCTGCAACACTGTATTTCCTTATAACGTTGAATTCTTACATGTTCTATCGAGAGAAAACTCTCCTGTGCATTCTCTTTTGAGGCTACACGCTTAGACAAACACGCAACACCAAAGCTTTTCGAGTTACCACGTGTTGTTTAGGAAAAACAAGATAATTTCGCAAGATGCGGTATTTCCTTAAAACGTGGTTTTCTGACAAATTTTGACGAAAGAAAATTCTCCTTTTTGTTCTCCTTTGAGGCTACACGTTTAGACATACACGTCAAACCAAATCTTTTCGAGTTACCACGTGTTGTTTAGGAGATATAAGCTAATTTTGTTCGATGCGTTATTTCTTCTTGTAAAGTGTTCCCAATATATACTTATTTGCATTTACTCTGCAAAATTGTATTTCCTAATAACGTGGTATTCTTACATATTCTTTCGAGAGAAAACTCTCCTGTGCCTTCTCTTTTGAGGCTCCACGCTTACACATACACGCAACACTAAAGCTTTTCGAGTTACAACATGTTGTTTAGGAAAAAGAAGATGATTTCACACGATGCGGGGTTTCCTTAAGACGTGGTTTTCTGAAAAATTTTGACGAAAGAAAATTCTCCTGTGGGTTCTCTTTTGAGGCTACACATTTAGTCGTACATGCCACACCAAATGTTTTCGAGTTACAACCTGTTGTTTAGGAGATACAAGCTAATTTTGTACGATGAGTTAATTCTTCTCGTAAGGTGTTTCCAATACGTAAGTATTTGTCTTTACTCTGAAACACTGTATTTCCTTATAACGTGGTATTCTTATATATTCTTTCGAGAGAAAACTATCCTGTGCGTTCCCTTTTGAGGCTACACACTTAGACATACAGGCAACACCAAAGCTTTTCGAGTTACAACATGTTGTTTATGAATAAAAAGATAATTTCGCACGATGCGGGATATCCTTAAAACGTGGTTTTCTGACAAATTTTGACAAAAGAAAATTCTCCTGTGGGTTATCTTTTGAGGCTACACGTTTAGACGTACACGTCACACCAAATCTTTTCGAGTTCCCACGTGTTGTTTAGGAGATACAAGTTAATTTTGTACGATGCGTTATTTCTTCTTGTAAAGTTTTTCCAATACGTAAATATTTTTCTTTAATCTGCAACACTGTATTTCCTAATAACGTGGTATTCTTATATATTCTTTCGAGAAAAAACTCTCCTTTGCATTCTCTTTTGAGGCTACACGCTTAGACATTCACGCAACACCAAAGATTTTTGCGTTACCACGTGTTGCTTAGGAAAAACAAGATAATTTCGCACGATTCAGGATTTCCGTAAAACGTGGTTTTCTGACAAATTTTGATGAACGAAAATTCTCCGGTGGGTTGTCGTTTGAGGCTACACTTTTAGACGTACACACCACACCAAATCTTTTCGAGTTATAACGTGATGTTTAGGAGATACATACTAATTTTGTACGATGCTTTATTTCTTCTCGTAAAGTTTAAGTGTTTCCAATAAGTACGTATTTGTCTTTACTCTGCAACACTGTATTTCCTTATAACGTGGTATTCTTACATATTCTTTCGAGAGAAAACTCTCCTGTGCGTTCTCTTTTGAGGCTACATGCTTTGACATACACGCAACACCAAAGCTTTTCGAGTTACAATGTGTTGTTTAGGAAAAACAAGATAATTTAGCACGATGCGGGATTTCCTTAAAACGTGGTTTTCTGACAAATTTTGACGAAAGAAAATACTCCTGTGGGTTCTCTTTTGAGGCTACACATTTAGACGTACACACCACATCAAATCATTTCGAGTTACAAAGTGTTGTTTAGGAGATAGAAGCTAATTTTTTTACGAAGCGTTATTTCTTCTCATAAAGTTTAAGTGTTTCCATTACGTACATATTTGCCTTTACTCTGCAACACTGTATTTCCTTATAACGTGGTATTCTTGCATATTCTTTCGAGAGAAAACTCTCCTGTGCATTCTCCTTTGAGGCTACGTGCTTAGATATACACGCAACACCAAAGCTTTTCGAGTTACAACGTGTTATTTAGGAAAAACAACATAATTTCGCACGATGCGGGATTTCCTTAAAACGTGGTTTTCTGACAAATTTTGAAGAAATAAAACTCTCCTGTGGGTACTCTTTTGAGGCTACACGTTTAGACGTACATGCCACACCAAATCTTTTCGAGTTCCAACGTGTTGTTTAGGACATACAAGCTAATTTTGCAAGATGCGTTATTTCTCTCATAAAGTGTTTCCAATACGTATGTATTAGTCTTTACTCTGCAACACTGTATTTCCTTATAATGTGGTATCCTTACATATTCTTTCGAGAGAAAACTCTACTGTGCGTTCTCTTTTGAGGCTACATGCTTAGACATACACGCAACACCAAAGCTTTTCGAGTTACAACGTGTTGTTTAGGAAAAACAAGATAATTTAGCACGAAGCGGGATTTCCTTAAAACGTGGTTTTCTGACAAATTTTGACGAAAGAAAATTCTCCTGTGGGTTCTCCTTTGAGGCTAACCGTTTAGACATACACGCCACACCAAATCTTTTTGAGTTATATCGTTTTGTTTAGGAGATACAAGCTAATTTTTTACCATGCATTATTTCTTCTCGTAAAGTGTTTCCCTTACTTACGTATTTGTCTTTACTCTGAAGCACTGTATTTCCTTATAACGTGGTATTCTTACATATTCTTTCGAGAGAAACCTCTACTGTGCGTTCTCTTTTGAGGCTACACGCTTAGACATACATGCAACTCCAAAGCTCTTCGAGTTACATTGTGTTGTTTATGTAAAACAAGATAATTTCGCACGATGCAGAATGTCCTTAAAACGTGGTTTTCTGAAAAATTTTGACGAACGAAAATTCTACTGGGGGTTCTCTTTTGAGGCTACACGTTTTGACATACACGGAACACCAAATGTTTTCAAGTTACAACGTGTTGTTTAGGACATACAAACTATTTTTGTATGATGCGTTATTTCTCTCATAAAGTGTTTCCAATACATATGTATTTGTCTTTACTTTGCAACCCTGTATTTCTGTATAACGTGATATTCTTACATATTCTTTCGAGAGAAAACTCTCCTGTGCATTCTCCTTTGAGGCTATACGCTTAGATATACACACAACACCTAAGCTTTTTGAGTTAAAACGTGTTGTTTAGGAAGAACAAGATAATTTCTCACGATGCGGGATTTCCTTAAAACGTGGTTTTCTGACAAATTTTGACGAAAGAAAATTGTCCTGTGGGTTCTCTTTTGAGGCTCCTCGTTTAGACGTACAGGCCACACTAAATCCTCTCGAGTAACAACGTGTTGTTTATGAGTCACAAGCTAATTTTGTACGATGCTTTATTTCATCTCGTAAAGTTTAAGGGTTTCCAATATGTACGTTTTTGTCTTTACTCAGCAACACTGTACTTCTTTTAAAGTGGTATTCTTACGTATTCTTTCGAGAGAAAACTCTCCTGTGTGTTCTCTTTTGAGGCTACACGCTTAGACATACACGCGACACCAAATCTTTTCAAGTTACAACGTGTTGTTTAGGAAAAACAAGATAATTTCGCACGATACGATATTTCCTTAAAACGTGGATTCTGACAAATTTTGATGAAAGAAAATTCTCCTGTGGGTTCGCTTTTGAGGCTACACGTTTAGACGTACATGCCACAAGAAATATTTTCGAGTTACAACATGTTGTTTAGGAGATATGAGCTCATTTTGTACGGTGCTTTATTTCATCCCATAAAGTTTAAGGGTTTCCAATACGTACGTATTTGTCTTTACTCTGCAACACTGTATTTCCTTATAACGTGGTATTCTTACATATTCTTTTGAGAGAAAACTCTCCTGTGTGTTCTCTTTTGAGGCTACACGCTGAGACATACACGCAACACCAAAGCTTTTCGAGTTACAACGTGTTGTTTAGGAAAAACAAGATAATTTCGCACGACGCAGGATTTCCTTAATACGTGGTTTTCTGACAAATTTGACCAAAGAAAATTCTCCTGTGGGTTTTCTTTTTGAGGCTACACGTTTAGACGTACACGCCACACCAAATCTTTTCGAGTTACAACGTGTTTTTTAGGAGATACAAGCTACTTTTGTATGATGCGTTATTTCTTCTCGTAAAGTGTTTCCAATACGTACGTATTTGTCTTTATTCTGCAACACTGTATTTCCTTATAACTTGGTATTCTTACATATTCTTTCGAGTGAAAACTCTCCTGTGTGTTCTCTTTTGAGGCTACACACTGAGACATACACACAACACCAAAGATTTTCGAGTTACAACGTGCTGTTTTGGAAAAACAAGATAATTTCGCAGGATGCGGGATTTCTTTAAAACGTGGTTTTCTGACAAATTTTGACAAAAGAAAATTCTCCTTTTTGTTCTCCTTTGAGGCTACACGTTTAGACATACACGTCAAACCAAATCTTTTCGAGTTGCCACGTGTTGTTTAGGAGATATAAGCTAATTTTGTTCGATGCGTTATTTCTTCTTGTAAAGTGTTCCCAATATATACTTATTTGCATTTACTCTGCAAAATTGCATTTCCTAATAACGTGGTATTCTTACATATTCTTTCGAGAGAAAACTCTCCTGTGCCTTCTCTTTTGAGGCTCCACGCTTACACATACACGCAACACTAAAGCTTTTCGAGTTACAACATGTTGTTTAGGAAAAAGTAGATGATTTCACACGATGCGGGATTTCCTTAAGACGTGGTTTTCTGAAAAATTTTGACGAAAGAAAATTCTCCTGTGGGTTCTCTTTTGAGGCTACACATTTAGTCGTACATGCAACACCAAATGTTTTCGAGTTACAACGTGTTTTTAGGAGATACAAGCTAATTTTGTACGATGAGTTAATTCTTCTCGTAAGGTGTTTCCAATACGTAAGTATTTGTCTTTACTCTGAAACACTGTATTTCCTTATAATGTGGTATTCTTATATATTCTTTCGAGAGAAAACGATCCTGTGCGTTCCCTTTTGAGGCTACACACTTAGACATACAGGTAACACCAAAGCTTTTCGAGTTACAACATGTTGTTTATGAATAAAAAGATAATTTCGCACGATGCGGGATTTCCTTAAAACGTGGTTTTCTGACAAATTTTGACAAAAGAAAATTCTCCTGTGGGTTATCTTTTGAGGCTACACGTTTAGACGTACACGTCACACCAAATCTTTTCGAGTTACCACGTGTTGTTTAGGAGATACAAGCTAATTTTGTACGATGCATTATTTCTTCTTGTAAAGTTTTTCCAATACGTAAATATTTGTCTTTACTCTGCAACACTGTATTTCCTAATAACGTGGTATTCTTATATATTCTTTCGAGAAAAAACTCTCCTTTGCATTCTCTTTTGAGGCTACATGCTTAGACAAAATGCAACACCAAAGGTTTTCGCGTTACAACGTGTTGCTTAGGAAAAACAAGATAATTTCGCACGATTCAGGATTTCCGTAAAACGTGGTTTTCTGACAAATTTTGATGAACGAAAATTCTCCTGTGGGTTCTCGTTTGAGGCTACACTTTTAGACGTACACACCACACCAAATCTTTTCGAGTTATAACGTGATGTTTAGGAGATACATACTAATTTTGTACGATGCCTTATTTCTTCTCGTAAAGTTTAAGTGTTTCCAATAAGTACGTATTTGTCTTTACTCTGCAACACTGTATTTCCTTATAACGTGGTATTCTTACATATTCTTTCGAGAGAAAACTCTCCTGTGCATTCTCTTTTGAGGCTACATGCTTTGACATACACGCAACACCAAAGCTTTTCGAGTTACAATGTGTTGTTTAGGAAAAACAAGATAATTTAGCACGATGCGGGATTTCCTTAAAACGTGGTTTTCTGACAAATTTTGACGAAAGAAAATACTCCTGTGGGTTCTCTTTTGAGGCTACACATTTAGACGTACACACCACATCAAATCATTTCGAGTTACAACGTGTTGTTTAGGAGATAGAAGCTAATTTTTTTACGAAGCGTTATTTCTTCTCATAAAGTTTAAGTGTTTCCATTACGTACATATTTGCCTTTACTCTGCAACACTGTATTTCCTTATAACGTGGTATTCTTGCATATTCTTTCGAGAGAAAACTCTCCTGTGCATTCTCCTTTGAGGCTACGTGCTTAGATATACACGCAACACCAAAGCTTTTCGAGTTACAACGTGTTATTTAGGAAAAACAACATAATTTCGCACGATGCGGGATTTCCTTAAAACGTGGTTTTCTGACAAATTTTGAAGAAATAAAACTCTCCTGTGGGTACTCTTTTGAGGCTACACGTTTAGACGTACATGCCACACCAAATCTTTTCGAGTTCCAACGTGTAGTTTAGGACATACAAGCTAATTTTGCAAGATGCGTTATTTCTCTCATAAAGTGTTTCCAATACGTGTGTATTAGTCTTTACTCTGCAACACTGTATTTCCTTATAATGTGGTATCCTTACATATTCTTTCGAGAGAAAACTCTACTGTGCGTTCTCTTTTGAGGCTACATGCTTAGACATACACGCAACACCAAAGCTTTTCGAGTTACAACGTGTTGTTTAGGAAAAACAAGATAATTTAGCACGAAGCGGGATTTCCTTAAAACGTGGTTTTCTGACAAATTTTGACGAAAGAAAATTCTCCTGTGGGTTCTCCTTTGAGGCTAACCGTTTAGACATACACGCCACACTAAATCGTTTTGAGTTATATCGTTTTGTTTAGGAGATACAAGCTAATTTTTTACCATGCATTATTTCTTCTCGTAAAGTGTTTCCCTTACTTACGTATTTGTCTTTACTCTGCAGCACTGTATTTCCTTATAACGTGGTATTCTTACATATTCTTTCGAGAGAAACCTCTCCTGTGCGTTCTCTTTTGAGGCTACACGCTTAGACATACATGCAACTCCAAAGCTCTTCGAGTTACAATGTGTTGTTTATGTAAAACAAGATAATTTCGCACGATGCAGGATGTCCTTAAAACGTGGTTTTCTGAAAAATTTTGACGAACGAAAATTCTACTGGGGGTTCTCTTTTGAGGCTACACGTTTAGACATACACGGAACACCAAATGTTTTCAAGTTACAACGTGTTGTTTAGGACATACAAACTATTTTTGTATGATGCGTTATTTCTCTCATAAAGTGTTTCCAATACATATGTATTTGTCTTTACTTTGCAACCCTGTATTTCTGTATAACGTGATATTCTTACATATTCTTTCGAGAGAAAACTCTCCTGTGCATTCTCCTTTGAGGCTATATGCTTAGATATACACGCAACACCTAAGCTTTTTGAGTTAAAACGTGTTGTTTAGGAAGAACAAGATAATTTCTCACGATGCGGGATTTCCTTAAAACGTGGTTTTCTGACAAATTTTGACGAAAGAAAATTGTCCTGTGGGTTCTCTTTTGAGGCTCCTCGTTTAGACGTACAGGCCACACTAAATCCTCTCGAGTAACAACGTGTGGTTTATGAGTCACAAGCTAATTTTGTACGATGCTTTATTTCATCTTGTAAAGTTTAAGGGTTTCCAAAATGTACGTTTTTGTCTTTACTCAGCAACACTGTACTTCCTTTAAAGTGGTATTCTTATGTATTCTTTCGAGAGAAAACTCTCCTGTGTGTTCTCTTTTGAGGCTACACGCTTAGACATACACGCAACACCAAAGCTTTTCAAGTTACAACGTGTTGTTTAGGAAAAACAAGATGATATCGCACGATACGATATTTCCTTAAAACGTGGTTTCTGACAAATTTTGATGAAAGAAAATTCTCCTGTGGGTTCCCTTTTGAGGCTACAAGTTTAGACGTACATGCCACGCCAAATCTTTTCGAGTTACAACATGTTGTTTAGGAGATACGAGCTCATTTTGTACGATGCTTTATTTCATCCCATAAAGTTTAAGGGTTTCCGATACGTACGAATTTGTCTTTACTCTGCAACACTGTATTTCCTTATAACGTGGTATTCTTACATATTCTTTTTAGGGAAAACTCTCCTGTGTGTTCTCTTTTGAGGCTACACGCTGAGACATACTCGCAACACCAAAGCTTTTCGAGTTACAACGTGTTGTTTAGGAAAAACAAGATAATTTCGCACGATGCAGGATTTCCTTAATACGTGGTTTTCTGACAAATTTGACCAAAGAAAATTCTCCTGTGGGTTCTCTTTTTGAGGCTACACGTTTAGACGTACACGCCACACCAAATCTTTTCGAGTTACAACGTGTTTTTTAGGAGATACAAGCTACTTTTGTATGATGCATTATTTCTTCTCGTAAAGTGTTTCCAATACGTACGTATTTGTCTTTATTCTGCAACACTGTATTTCTTATAACCTGGTATTCTTACATATTCTTTCGAGTGAAAACTCTCCTGTGTATTCTTTTTTGAGGCTACACACTGAGACATACACGCAACACCAAAGCTTTTCGAGTTACAACGTGTTGTTTTGGAAAAACAAGATGATTTCGCAGGATGCGGGATTTCTTTTTAATGTGGTTTTCTGACAAATTTTGACGAAAGAAAATTCTCCAGTGGGTTCTCTTTTGAGGCTACACTTTTAGACGTACACGCCAAACCAAATATTTTCGAGTTTCCACTTGTTGTTTAGGAGATACAAGCTAATATTGTATGATGCTTAATTTCTTCTCGTAAAGTGTTTCCAATATGTACGTATTTGTCTTTACTCTGCAACACTGTATTTCCTTATAACGTTGAATTCTTACATGTTCTATCGAGAGAAAACTCTCCTGTGCATTCTCCTTTGAGGCTACACGCTTAGACAAACACGCAACACCAAAGCTTTTCGAGTTACCACGTGTTGTTTAGGAAAAACAAGATAATTTCGCACGATGCGGTATTTCCTTAAAACGTGGTTTTCTGACAAATTTTGACGAAAGAAAATTCTCCTTTTTGTTCTCCTTTGAGGCTACACGTTTAGACATACACGTCAAACCAAATCTTTTCGAGTTACCACGTGTTGCTTAGGAGATATAAGCTAATTTTGTTCGATGCGTTATTTCTTCTTGTAAAGTGTTCCCAATATATACTTATTTGTATTTACTCTGCAAAATTGTATTTCCTAATAACGTGGTATTCTTACATATTCTTTCGAGAGAAAACTCTCCTGTGCCTTCTCTTTTGAGGCTCCACGCTTACTCATACACGCAACACTAAAGCTTTTCGAGTTACAACATGTTGTTTAGGAAAAAGAAGATGATTTCGCACGAAGCGGGATTTCCTTAAGACGTGGTTTTCTGAAAAATTTTGACGAAAGAAAATTCTCCTGTGGGTTCTCTTTTGAGGCTACACATTGAGTCGTACACGCCACACCAAATGTTTTCGAGTTACAACGTGTTTTTTAGGAGATACAAGCTAATTTTGTACGATGCGTTAATTCTTCTCGTAAGGTGTTTCCAATACGTAAGTATTTGTCTTTACTCTGAAACACTGTATTTCCTTATAACGTGGTATTCTTATATATTTTTTCGAGAGAAAACTATCCTGTGCGTTCCCTTTTGAGGCTACACACTTAGACATACAGGCAACACCAAAGCTTTTCGAGTTACAACATGTTGTTTATGAATAAAAAGATAATTTCGCACGATGCGGGATTTCCTTAAAACGTGGTTTTCTGACAAATTTTGACAAAAGAAAATTCTCCTGTGGGTTATCTTTTGAGGCTACACGTTTAGACATACACATCACACCAAATCTTTTCGAGTTACCACGTGTTGTTTAGGAGATACAAGCTAATTTTGTACGATGCGTTATTTTTTCTTGTAAAGTGTTTCCAATATGTACTTATTTGTCTTTACTCTGCAAAATTGTATTTCTTTATAACGTGGTATTCTTACATATTCTTTCGAGAGAAAACTCTCCTGTGCCTTCTCTTTTGAGGCTCCACGCTTAGACATACGCGCAACACCAAAGCTTTTCGAGTTACAACATGTTGTTTAGGAAAAAGAAGATGATTTTGCACGATGCGGGATTTCCTTAAAACGTGGTTTTCTGAAAAATTTTAACGAAAGAAAATTCTCCTCTGCGTTCTCTTTTAAGGCTACACGTTTAGACGTACATGCCACACCAAATCTTTTCGAGTTACAACGTGTTGTTTAGGAGATACAAGCTAATTTTGTACTATGCGTTAATTCTTTACGTAAAGTGTTTCGAATACATACGTGTTTGTCTTTACTCTGCAACACTGCATTTCCTTATAACGTGGTATTCTTACATATTCTTTCGAGAGAAAACTCTCCTTTCCGTTCTCTTTTGAGGCTACATGCTTAGACAAACACGCAACTCCAGAGCTTTTCGAGTTACAACTTGTTGTTTAGGAAAAACTAGATAATTTCGCACGATGCTAGTCTTCCTTAAAACGTGGTTTCTGACAAATTTTGATGAAAGAAAATTCACCTGTGGATTCTCTTTTGAGGCTATACATTTAGACGTACACGTCACACCAAATCCTTTTGAGTTACAACGTGTTGTTTAGGAGATATAAGCTAATTTTGTATGATGCGTTATTTCTTCTTGTAAAGTGTTTCCAATATGTACTTATTTGTTTTTATTCTGAAAAATTGTATTTCCTTATAACGTGGTATTCTTAAATATTCTTTCGAGAGAAAACTCTCCTGGCCTTCACTTTTGAGGCTCCACGATTAGACTTACACGCAACACTAAAGCTTTTCGAGTTACAACATGTTTTTTAGGAAAAAGAAGATGATTTCGCACGATGCGGGATTTCCTTAAAACGTGGCTTTCTGAAAAATTTTAACGAAAGAAAATTCTCCTGTGGGTTCTCTTTTGAGGCTACACGTTTAGACATACAAGCCACACCAAATCTTTTCCAGTTACAACGTGTTGTTTAGGAGATACAAGCTAATTTTGTACTATGCGTTATTTCTTCTCGTAATGTGTTTCCAATATGTACGTATTTGTCTTTACTCTGCAACACTGTATTTCCTTATAACGTGGTATTCTTACATATTCTTTCGAGAAAAAACTCTCCTTTACATTCAGTTTTGAGGCTACATGCTTAGACATACACGCAACACCAAAGCTTTTCGAGTTACAACTTGTTGTTTAGGAAAATTAAGATAATTTTGCACGATGAGGGATTTCCTTAAAACGTGGTTTTCTCACATATTTTGACGAAAGAAAATTCTCCTGTGGGTTCTCTTTTGAGGCTACACGTTTAGCCGTACAGGCCACACCAAATCCTTTCGAGTTACAACCTGTTGTTTAGGAGATACAAGCTAATATTGTATGGTGTGTTATTTCTTCTCCTAAAGTGTTTCCAATACATACGTATTTGTCTTTACCCTGGAACACTGTATTTCCTTATAACGTGGTATTCTTACATATTCTTTCGAGAGAAAACTATCCTGTGCGTTCTCTTTTGAGGCTACACGCTTATTAATACACGCAACACCAAAGCTTTTCGAGTTACAACGTGTTGTTTAGGAAAAACAAGATAATTTCGCATGATGCGAGATTTCCTTAAAACGTGGTTTTTGACAAATTTTGATGAAAGAAAATTCTCCTGTCGGTTCTATTGTGAGGCTACACGTTTAGACGTACGCGTCACACCAAATCTTTTAGAGTTACAACGTGTTGTTTAGGAGATACAAGCTAATTTTGTACGATGCGTTATTTCTTCTCTTAAAGTGTTTCAAATATGTACGTATTTGTCTTTAATCTGCAACACTGTATTTCCTTATAACGTGGTATTCTTACATATTCTTTCGAGAGAAAACTCTCCTGTGCATTCTCTTTTGAGGCTACACGCTTAGACATACACGCAACACCAAAGCTTTTCGAGTTACAATGTGTTGTTTATGAAGAACAAGATAATTTCTCACCATGCGGGATTTCCTTAAAACGTGGTTTTCTGACAAATTTTGACGAAATAAAATTGTCCTGTAGTGCTCTTTTGAGGCTACACATTTAGACATACACGCCACACCAAATCTTTTCGAGTTACAACGTGTTCTTTAGGAGATACAAGCTAATTTTGTACGATGCTTTATTTCATCTCGCAAAGTTTAAGGGTTTCCAATACGTAAGTATTTGTCTTTATTCTGCAACACTGTACTTCCTTATAACGTGGTATTCTTACATATTCTTTCGAGAGAAACCTCTCCTGTGTGTTCTCTTTTGAGGCTACACGCTTAGACATACACGCAACACCAAAGATTTTCGAGTTACTACGTGTTGTTTAGGAAAAACAAGATAATTTCACACGATGCGGGATTTCCTTATAACGTGGTTTTCTGAAAATTTTGACGAAAGAAAATTCTCCTATGGGTTCCCTTTTAAGGCTACAGGTTTAGACGTACACGCCACACCAAATCTTTTCGAGTTACAACGTGTTGTTTAGGAGATATGAGCTCATTTTGTACGATGTTTTATTTCATCTTGTAACATTTAAGGGTTTCCAATATGTACGTATTTGTCTTTACTCTGCAACACTGTATTTCCTTATAACGTGGTATTCTTACATATTCTGTTGAGAGAAAACTCTCCTGTGTGTTCTCTTTTGAGGCTACATGCTTAGACATACACGCAACACCAAAGCTTTTCGAGTTACAACGTGTTTTTTAGGAAGAACAAGATAATTTCGCACGATGCGGGATTTCCTTAATACGTGGTTTTCTGACAAATTTGACCAAAGAATATTCTCCTGTGGGTTCTCTATTTGAGGCTACACGTTTAGACATACACGCCACACCAAATCTTTTCGAGTTACAACGTGTTGTTTAGGAGATACAAGCTAATTTTGTACGATGCGTTATTTCTTCTCATAAAGTATTTCCAATAGGTACATATATGTCTTTACTCTTTTGTATGATGCGTTATTTCTTCTCTTAAAGTGTGTCCAATACGTACGTCTTTGTCGTTACTTTGCAACACTGTATTTCCTTATAACCTGGTATTCTTACATATTCTTTCGATTGAAAACTCTCCTGTGTGTTCTCTTTTGAGGCTACACAATGAGACATACACGAAACACCAAAGCTTTTCGAGTTATAACGTGTTGTTTAGGAAAAACAAGATAATTTCGCAGGATGCGGGATTTCTTTAAAACGTGGTTTTCTGACAAATTTTGACGAAAGAAAATTCTCCAGTGGGTTCTCTTTTGAGGCTAAACTTTTAGACGTACACGCCAAACCAAATGTTTTCGAGTTTCCACTTGTTTTTTAGGAGATACAAGCTAATATTGTATGATGCTTAATTTCTTCTCGTAAAGTGTTTCCAATATGTACGTATTTGTCTTTACTCTGCAACACTGTATTTCCTTATAACGTTGAATTCTTACATGTTCTAGCGAGAGAAAACTCTCCTGTGCATTCTCTTTTGAGGCTGCACGCTTAGACATACACGCAACACCAAAGCTTATCGAGTTACCACGTGTTGTTTAGGAAAAACAAGATAATTTCGCACGATGCGGTATTTCCTTAAAACGTGGTTTTCTGAAAAATTTTGACGAAAGAAAATTCTCCTTTATGTTCTCCTTTGAGGCTACACGTTTAGACATACACGCCAAACCAAATCTTTTCGAGTTACCACGTGTTGTTTAGGAGATACAAGCTAATTTTGTTCGATGCGTTATTTCTTCTCGTAAAGTGTTCCCAATATATTCTTATTTGTCTATACTCTGCAAAATTGTATTTCCTAATAACATGGTATTCTTACATATTCTTTCGAGAGAAAACTATCCTGTGCCTTCTCTTTTGAGGCTCCACGCTTACACATACACGCAACTCTAAAGCTTTTCGAGTTACAACGCGTTGATTAGGAAAAACAAGATGATTTCGCACGATGCGGGATTTCCTTAATACGTGGTTTTCTGACAAATTTTGACCAAAGAAAATTCTCCTGTGGGTTCTCTTTTGAGGCTACACGTTTAGACGTACACGCCACACCGAATCTTTTCGAGTTACAACGTGTTGTTTAGGAGATACAAGCTAATTTTTTATGATGCGTTATTTCTTCTCATAAAGTGTTTCCAATAAGTACGTATTTGTCTTTACTCTGCAACACTGTATTTTCTTATAAAGAGGTATTCTTACACATTATTTCGAGAGAAAACTCTCCTGTGTGCTCTCTTTTGATTCTACACGCTTAAACATACATGCAACACCAAAGCTTTTCGAGTTACAAGGTGTTGTTTAGGAAAAACAAGATAATTTCGCACGATGCGGGATTTCCTTAAAACGTGGTTTTCTGAATATTTGACGAAAGACAATTCTCCTATGGGTTCTCTCTTGAGGCTACACGTTTAGACGTACACGCCACACCAAATCTTTTCGAGTTACAACGTGTTGTTTAGTAGATACGAGCTAATTTTGTACGATGCTTTATTTCATCTCGTAAAGTTTAAGGGTTTCCAATACGTGCCTATTTGTCTTTACTCTGCAACACTGTATTTCCTTATAACGTGGTATTCTTACATATTCTTTCGAGAGAAAACTCTCCTGTGTGTTCCCTTTTGAGGCTACATGCTGAGACATACACGCAACACCAAAGCTCTTCGAGTTAAAACGTGTTGTTTAAGAAAAACAAGAAAATTTCGCACGATGTAGGATTTCCTTAATACGTGGTTTTCTGACAAATTTGACCAAAGAAAATTCTCCTGTGGGTTCTCTTTTGAGGCTACACGTTTAGACGTACACGCCACACCAAATCATTTAGAGTTACAACGTGTTGTTTAGGAGATACAAGCTAATTTTGTACGATGCGTTATTTCTTCTCGTAAAGTGTTTCCAATATGTACGTATTTGTCTTTACTCTGCAACACTGTATTTCCTTATAACGTGGTATTCTTATATATTCTTTCGAGAAAGAACTCTCCTTTGCCTTCTCTTTTGAGGCTACATGCTAGACATACACGCAACACCAAAGCTTTTCGAGTTACAAAGTGTTGTTTAAGAAAAACAAGATAATTTTGCACGATGAGGGATTTCCTTAAAACGTAGTTTTCTCACAAATTTTGATGATAGAAAATTCTCCTGTGGGTTCTCTTTTGAGGCTACACGTTTAGACGTACATGCCCCACCAAATCCTTTCGAGTTACAACCTGTTGTTTAGGAGATACAAACTAATTTTTTATGATGCGTTATTTCTTCTCGTAAAGTGTTTCCAATAAGTACGTATTTGTCTTTACTCTGCAACACTGTATTTCCTTATAACCTGGTATTCTTACATATTCTTTCTAGTGAAAACTCTCCTGTGTGTTCTCTTTTGAGGCTACACACTGAGGCAAACACGCAACACCAAATCTTTTCGAGTTACAACGTGTTGTTTAGGAAAAACAAGATAATTTCCCACGATGCAGGATTTCCTTAATATGTGGTTTTCTGACAAATTTGACCAAAGAAAATTCTCCTGTGGGTTCTCTTTTGAGGCTACACGTTTAGACGTACACACCACATCAAATCTTTTTCAGTTACAACGTGTTGTTTAGGAGATACAAGCTAATTTTGTATGATGCATTATTTCTTCTCGTAAAGTGTTTCCAATATGTACGTATTTGTCTTTACTCTGCAACACTGTATTTCCTTATAACCTGGTATTCTTTCATATTCTTTCGAGAGAAAACTCTCCTGTGCGTTCTCTTTTGAGGCTACAAGCTTAGACATACACGCAACGGCAAAGCTTTTCGAGTTACAACGTGTTGTTTAGGAAGAACAAGATAATTTCCCACGATGCAGGATTTCCTTAAAACGTGCTGTTCTGACAAATTTTGACGAAAGAAAATTCTCCTGTGGGTTCTCTTTTGAGGCTACACCTTTAGACGTACACACCACACCAAATCTTTTGAGTTACACCGTGCTGTTTAGGAGATACAAGCTAATTTTTTTTACGATGCGTTATTTCTTCTCGTAAAGTTTAAGTGTTTCCAATACATACGTTTTTTTCTTTACTCTGCAACTCTGTATTTCCTAATAGCGTGGTATTCTTACATATTCTTTGAGAGAAAACTCTCCTGTGCGTTCTCTTTTGAGGCTACACGCTTAGACATACACGCAACACCACAGTTTTTCGAGTTACAATGTGTTGTTTAGGAAAAAAAAGATAATTTAGCACGATGCGGGATTTCCATAAAACGTGGTTTTCTGACAAATTTTGACGAAAGAAAATACTCCTGAGGGTTCTCTTTTGAGGCTACACGTTTAGACGTACACGCCACACCAAATCTTTTCGAGTTACAACGTGTTGTTTAGGAGATACAAGCTAATTTTTTAAGATGCGTTATTTCTTCTCGTAAAGTTTAAGTGTTTCCAATACGTACGTATTTGCCTTTACTCTGAAACACTGTTTTCCTTATAACGTGGTATTCTTGCATATTCTTTCGAGAGAAAACTCTCCTGTGCGTTCTCTTTTGAGGCTACACGCTTAGACATACAAGCAACACCAAAGCTTTTCGAGTTACAACTTGTTGTTTTGGAAGAACAAGATAATTTCTCACGATGCGGGATTTCCTTAAAACGTTGTTTGCTGACAAATTTTGACGAAAGAAAATAGTCCTGTGGGTTCTCTTTTGGGGCTACACGTTTAGACGTACAAGCCACACCAAATCTTTTCCAGTAAAAACGTGTTGTTTAGGAGATACAAGCTAATTTTGTACGATGCTTTATTTCATCTCTTAAGTTTAAGGGTTTCCAATATGTACGTTTTCGTCTTTACTCAGCAACACTGTACTTCCTTATAAAGTGGTATTCTTAACTATTCTTTCGAGAGAAAACTCTCCTGTGCGTTTTCTTTTGAGGCTACACGCTTAGACATACACGCAACACCAAAGCTTTTCGAGTTACAACGTGTTGTTTAGGAAAAACAATATAATTTCACACGATGCGGGGTTTCCTTAATATGTGGTTTTCTGACAAATTTTGACCAAAAAAAATTCTCCTGTGGGTTCTCTTTTGAGGCTACACGTTTAGCCGTACACGCCACATCAAATCTTTTCGAGTTACAACCTGTTGTTTAGGAGATACAAGCTAGTTTTGAACGATGCGTTATTTCATCTCTAAAAGTGTTTCCAATAAGTACGTATTTGTCTTTACTCTGCAACACTGTATTTCCTTATAACGTGGTATTCTTACATATTCTTTCGAGAGAAAACTCTCCTGTGCGTTCTCTTTTGAGGCTACATGCTTAGACATACACGCAACACCAAAGCTTTTCGAGTTACAACGTGTTTTTTAGGAAGAACAAGATAATTTCTCACGATGCGGGATTTCCTTAAAACGTGGTTTTCTGACAAATTTTGACGAAAGAAAATTGTCCTGCGGTTCTCTTTTGAGGCTACACGTTTAGATGTACACGCCACACCAAATCTTTTCGAGTTACAACGTGTTGTTTAGGAGATACAAGCTAATTTTGTACGATGCTTTATTTCATCTCTTAAAGTTTAAGGGTTTCCAATACGTAAGTATTTGTCATTATTCTGCAACAGTGTACTTCCTTATAACGTGTTATTCTTACATATTCTTTCGAGAGAAAACACTCCTGTGTGTTCTCCTTTGAGGCTACACGCTTAGACATACACGCAACACCAAAGCTTTTCGAGTTACAATGCCTTGTTTAGGAAAAACAAGATAATTTCGCACGATTCGGGATTTCCTTAAGACGGGGTTTTCTGACAAATTTGACCAAAGAAAATTGTCCTGTGGGTTCTCTTTTGAGGCTACACATTTAGACATACACGCCACACCACATCATTTAGAGTTACAACGTGTTGTTTAGGAGATACAAGCTAATTTTGTACGATGCGTTATTTCTTCTCGTAAAGTGTTTCCAATATGTACGTATTTGTCTTTACTCTGCAACACTGTATTTCCTTATAACGTGGTATTCTTATATATTCTTTCGAGAAAGAACTCTCCTTTGCGTTCTCTTTTGAGGCTACATGCTTAGACATACACGCAACACCAAAGCTTTTCGAGTTACAACGTGTTGTTTAAGAAAAACAAGATAATTTTTCACGATGAGGGATTTCTTTAAAACGTGGTTTTCTCACAAATTTTGACGATAGAAAATTCTCCTGTGGGTTCTCTTTTGAGGCTACACGTTTAGAAATACATGCCACACCAGATCCTTTCGAGTTACAACCTGTTGTTTAGGAGATACAAGCTAATTTTGTATGATGCGTTATTTCTTCTCGTAAAGTGTTTCCAATAAGTATGTATTTGTCTTTATTCTGCAACACTGTATTTCCTTATAACCTGGTATTCTTACATACTTTTTCTAGTGAAAACTCTCCTGTGTGTTCTCTTTTGAGGCTACACACTGAGACAAACACGCAACACCAAATCTTTTGGAGTTACAACGTGTTGTTTAGGAAAAACAAGATAATTTCCCGCGATGCAGGATTTCCTTAATACGTGGTTTTCTGACAAATTTGACTAAAGAAAATTCTCCTGTGGGTTCTCTTTTGAGGCTACACGTTTATAGGTACACGCCACATCAAAACTTTTCGAGTTACAACGTGTTGTTTAGGAGATACAAGATAATTTTGTATGATGCGTTATTTCTTCTCTTAAAGTGTTTCCAATATGTACGTATTTGTCTTTACTCTGCAACTCTGTATTTCCTTATAACGTGGTATTCTTACATATTCTTTCGAGAAAAAACTCTCCTTTGCATTCTATTTTGAGGCTACAAGCTTAGACATACACGCAACACCAAAGATTTCGAGTTACAACTTGTTGTTTAGGAAAAACAAGATAATATTGCACGATGAGGGATTTCCTTAAAACGTGGTTTTCTCACATATTTTGACTATAAAAAAATTCTCCTGTTAGTTCTCTTTTGAGACTACACGTTTAGACGTACACGTCACACCAAATATTTTCGAGTTACAACCTGTTGTTTAGGAGATACAAGCTAATTTTGTACGGTTTTTTATTTCTTCTCTTAAAGTGTTTCCAATATGTACGTATTTGTCTTTACTCTGCAACACTGTATTTCCTTATAACGTGGAATTCTTACATATACTTTCGAGAGAAAACTCTCCTTGCATATCCTTTTGAGGCTACACACTTAGACATACACGCAACACCAAAGCTTTTCGAGTTACAACTTGTTGTTTAGGAAAAACAAGATAATTTTGCACGATGCAAGATTTCCTTAAAACGTGGTTTTCTGACAAATTTTGAAGAAAGAAAATTCTCCAGTGCGCTCTCTTTTGAGGCTACACGTTTAGACATACACACCAAACGAAATGTTTGTGAGTTTCCACTTTTTGTTTAGGAGATACAAGCTAATATTTCATGATGCGTAATTTCTTCTCGTAAAGTGTTTCCAATATGTACGTATTTGTCTTTACTCTGCAACACTGTATTTCCATATAACGTTGTATTCTTACATGTTCTTTCGAGAGAAAACTCTCCTGTGCATTCTCTTTTGAGGCTACACGCTTAGACATATACGCAACACCAAAGCTTTTCGAGTTACAACGTGTTGTTTAGGAAAAACAAGATAATTTCGCATGATGCGGGATTTCCTTAAAACGTGGTTTTCTGACAAATTTTGACGAAAGAAAATTCTCCTTTGTGTTCTCTTTTGCGGCTACATGTTTAGACGTACACGCCAAACCAAACCTTTTCGAGTTACCACGTGTTGTTTAGGAGATACAAGCTAATTTTGTCCGATGCGTTATTTCTTCTCCTAAAGTGTTTCCAATATGTATTTATTTGCCTTTACAGGGCAAAATTGTATTTCTTTATAACGTGGTATTCTTACATATTCTTTCGAGAGAAAACTCACCTGTGCCTTCGCTTTTGAGGCTCCATGCTTAAACATACACGCAACACCAAAGCTTTTTGAGTTACAACATGTTGTTTAGGAAATTGAAGATGATTTCGCATGATGCAGGATTTCCTTAAAACGTGGTTTTCTGAAAAAATTTAACGAAAGAAAATTGTCCGGTGGGTTCACTTTTGAGGCTACACGTTTAGACGTACACGCCACACCAAATCTTTTCCAGTTACAACGTGTAGTTTTGGAGATACAAACTAATTTTGTACGATGCGTTATTTCTTCTCCTAAAGTGTTTCCAATATGTACGTATTTGTCTTTACTCTGCAACACTGTATTTCCTTATAACGTGGTATTCTTACATATTCTTTCTAGAAAAAACTCTCCTTTACATTCTCTTTTGAGGGTACACGCTTAGACATACACGCAACACCAAAGCTTTTCGAGTTACAACTTGTTGTTTAGGAAAAACAAGATAATTTTGCACGTTGAGGGATTTCCTTAAAACGTGGTTTTCTCACATATTTTGATGAAAGAAAATTCTCCTGTGGGTTCTCATTTGAGGCTACAGGTTTAGGTGTACACGCCACACCAAATCCTTTTGACTTACAACCTGTTGTTTAGGAGATACAAGCTAATAATGTATGTTGCGTTATTTCTTCTCGTAGAGTATTTCCAATACATACGTATTTGTCTTTACTCTGCAACACTGTATTTCCTTATAACGTGGTATTCTTACATATTCTTTCGAGGGAAAACTCTCCTGTGTGTTCTCGTTTGAGGCTACATGCTTAGACATACACGCAACACCAAAGCTTTTCGAGTTACAACGTGTTGTTTAGGGAAAACAAGATAATTTTGCACGATGCGAGATTTCCTTAAAACGTGGTTTCTGACAAATTTTGTTGAAAGAAAATTCTCCTGTGGGTTCTCTTTTAAGGCTACACGTTTAGACGTACACATCACACCAAATCTTTTCGATTTACAACGTGTTGTTTAGGAGATACAATCTAATTTTGTACGATGCGTTATTTCTTCTCTTAAAGTGTTTCCAATATGTACGTATTTGTCTTTACTCTGCAACACTGTATTTCCTTATAACGTGGTATTCTTACATATTCTTTCTACAGAAAACTCTCCTGTGCATTCCCTTTTGTGGATACACACTTAGACATACACACAACACCAAAGGTTTTCGAGTTACAACTTGTTGTTTAGGAAAAACAAGATAATTTCGCAGGATGCGGGATTTCGTTAAAACGTGATTTTCTGACAAATTTTGAAGAAAGAAAATTCTCCTATGGGTTCTCTTTTGAGGCTACACGTTTAGACGTACACGCCACATGAAGTCCTTTCGAGTTACCACGTGTTGTTTAGGAGATACAAGCTAATTTTTTACGATGCATTATTTCTTCTTGTAAAGTGTTTCCAACAAGTATGTATTTGTCTTTACTCTGCAACACTGTATTTCCTTATAACGTTGTATTCTTACATGTTCTTTCTAGAGAAAACTCTCCTGTGCATACTCTTTAGAGGCTACACGCTTAGACATACACGCAACAACAAAGCTTTTCGAGTTACAACGTGTTGTTTAGGAAAAACAAGATAATTTTGCACGATGCGGGATTTACTTAAAACGTGGTTTTCTGACAAATTTTGAAGAAAGAAAGTTATCCTGTGGGTTCTCTTTTGAGGCTACACGTGTAGACGTACAAGCCACACCAAATCTTTTCGAGTTACAACGTGTTGTTTAGGAGATACAAGCTAATTTTGTACGATGCATTATTTCTTTTCTTAAAGTGTTTCCAATAGGTATGTAATTGTCTTTTCTGTGCAACACTGTATTTCCTTATAACGTGGTATTCTTACATATTCGTTCAAGAGAAAACTCTCCTGTGCATTCTCTTTTGAGGCTACACGCTTAGACATACACGCAACACCAAAGCTTTTCGAGTTACAATGTGTTGTTTAGGAAAAACTAGAAAATTTCGCACGAAGCGAGATTTCCATACAACGTGGTTTCTGAAAAATTTTGATGAAAGAAAATTCTCCTATGGGTTCTCTTTTGAGGCTACACGTTTAGACGTACACGCCACACCAAGTCTTTTCGAGTTACCACGTGTTGTTTAGGAGATACAAGCTAATTTTTTACAATGCATTATTTCTTCTCATAAAGTGTTTCCAACAAGTATGTATTTGTCTTTACTCTGCAACACTGTATTCCTTATAACGTTGTATTCTTACATGTTCTTTCGAGAGAAAACTCTCCTGTGTGTACTCTTTAGAGGCTACACGCTTAGACATACACGCAATACCAAAGTTTTTCGAGTTACAACGTGTTGTTTAGGAAAAACAAGATAATTTTGCACGATGCGGGATTTCCTTAAAACGTGGTTTTCTGACAAATTTTGACGAAAGAAAGTTCTCCTGTGGGTTCGATTTTGAGGCTACACGTGTAGACGTACGAGCCACACCAAATCTTTTCGAGTTACAACGTGTTCTCCTGTGGGGTCTCTTTGAGATACAAGCTAATTTTTTACGATGCATTATTTCTTCTCTTAAAGTGTTTCCAATAGGTACGTATTTGTCTTTACTCTGCAACACTGTATTTCCTTATAACGAGGTATTCTTACATATTCTTTCAAGAGAAAACTCTCCTGTGCGTTCTCTTTTGAGGCTACACGCTTAGACATACACGCAACACCAAAGCAATTCGAGTTACAACGTGTTGTTTAGGAAAAACAAGATAATTTCGCACGATGCAAGATTTCCTTAAAACGTGGTTTCTGACAAATTTTGATGAAAGAAAATTCTCCTGTGGGTTCGATTTTGAGGCTACACGTTTAGACGTACACGTCACATCAAATCTTTTCGAGTTACAACGTGTTGTTTAGGAGATACAAGCTAATTTTTTACGATGCATTATTTCTTCTCGTAAAGTGTTTCCAATATGTACGTATTTGTCTTTACTCTGCAACACTGTATTTCCATATAACGTTGTATTCTTACATGTTCTTTCGAGAGAAAACTCTCCTGTGCATTCTCTTTTGAGGCTACACGCTTAGACATATACGCAACACCAAAGCTTTTCGAGTTACAACGTGTTGTTTAGGAAAAACAAGATAATTTCGCATGATGCGGGATTTCCTTAAAACGTGGTTTTCTGACAAATTTTGACGAAAGAAAATTCTCCTTTGTGTTCTCTTTTGCGGCTACATGTTTAGACGTACACGCCAAACCAAACCTTTTCGAGTTACCACGTGTTGTTTAGGAGATACAAGCTAATTTTGTCCGATGCGTTATTTCTTCTCCTAAAGTGTTTCCAATATGTATTTATTTGCCTTTACAGGGCAAAATTGTATTTCTTTATAACGTGGTATTCTTACATATTCTTTCGAGAGAAAACTCACCTGTGCCTTCGCTTTTGAGGCTCCATGCTTAAACATACACCCAACACCAAAGCTTTTTGAGTTACAACATGTTGTTTAGGAAATTGAAGATGATTTCGCATGATGCAGGATTTCCTTAAAACGTGGTTTTCTGAAAAAATTTAACGAAAGAAAATTGTCCGGTGGGTTCACTTTTGAGGCTACACGTTTAGACGTACACGCCACACCAAATCTTTTCCAGTTACAACGTGTAGTTTTGGAGATACAAACTAATTTTGTACGATGCGTTATTTCTTCTCCTAAAGTGTTTCCAATATGTACGTATTTGTCTTTACTCTGCAACACTGTATTTCCTTATAACGTGGTATTCTTACATATTCTTTCTAGAAAAAACTCTCCTTTACATTCTCTTTTGAGGCTACACGCTTAGACATACACGCAACACCAAAGCTTTTCGAGTTACAACTTGTTGTTTAGGAAAAACAAGATAATTTTGCACGTTGAGGGATTTCCTTAAAACGTGGTTTTCTCACATATTTTGATGAAAGAAAATTCTCCTGTGGGTTCTCATTTGAGGCTACAGGTTTAGGTGTACACGCCACACCAAATCCTTTTGACTTACAACCTGTTGTTTAGGAGATACAAGCTAATAATGTATGTTGCGTTATTTCTTCTCGTAGAGTATTTCCAATACATACGTATTTGTCTTTACTCTGCAACACTGTATTTCCTTATAACGTGGTATTCTTACATATTCTTTCGAGGGAAAACTCTCCTGTGTGTTCTCGTTTGAGGCTACATGCTTAGACATACACGCAACACCAAAGCTTTTCGAGTTACAACGTGTTGTTTAGGGAAAACAAGATAATTTTGCACGATGCGAGATTTCCTTAAAACGTGGTTTCTGACAAATTTTGTTGAAAGAAAATTCTCCTGTGGGTTCTCTTTTAAGGCTACACGTTTAGACGTACACATCACACCAAATCTTTTCGATTTACAACGTGTTGTTTAGGAGATACAATCTAATTTTGTACGATACGTTATTTCTTCTCTTAAAGTGTTTCCAATATGTACGTATTTGTCTTTACTCTGCAACACTGTATTTCCTTATAACGTGGTATTCTTACATATTCTTTCTACAGAAAACTCTCCTGTGCATTCCCTTTTGTGGATACACACTTAGACATACACACAACACCAAAGGTTTTCGAGTTACAACTTGTTGTTTAGGAAAAACAAGATAATTTCGCAGGATGCGGGATTTCGTTAAAACGTGATTTTCTGACAAATTTTGAAGAAAGAAAATTCTCCTATGGGTTCTCTTTTGAGGCTACACGTTTAGACGTACACGCCACATGAAGTCCTTTCGAGTTACCACGTGTTGTTTAGGAGATACAAGCTAATTTTTTACGATGCATTATTTCTTCTTGTAAAGTGTTTCCAACAAGTATGTATTTGTCTTTACTCTGCAACACTGTATTTCCTTATAACGTTGTATTCTTACATGTTCTTTCTAGAGAAAACTCTCCTGTGCATACTCTTTAGAGGCTACACGCTTAGACATACACGCAACAACAAAGCTTTTCGAGTTACAACGTGTTGTTTAGGAAAAACAAGATAATTTTGCACGATGCGGGATTTACTTAAAACGTGGTTTTCTGACAAATTTTGAAGAAAGAAAGTTATCCTGTGGGTTCTCTTTTGAGGCTACACGTGTAGACGTACAAGCCACACCAAATCTTTTCGAGTTACAACGTGTTGTTTAGGAGATACAAGCTAATTTTGTACGATGCATTATTTCTTTTCTTAAAGTGTTTCCAATAGGTATGTAATTGTCTATTCTGTGCAACACTGTATTTCCTTATAACGTGGTATTCTTACATATTCGTTCAAGAGAAAACTCTCCTGTGCATTCTCTTTTGAGGCTACACGCTTAGACATACACGCAACACCAAAGCTTTTCGAGTTACAATGTGTTGTTTAGGAAAAACTAGAAAATTTCGCACGAAGCGAGATTTCCATACAACGTGGTTTCTGAAAAATTTTGATGAAAGAAAATTCTCCTATGGGTTCTCTTTTGAGGCTACACGTTTAGACGTACACGCCACACCAAGTCTTTTCGAGTTACCACGTGTTGTTTAGGAGATACAAGCTAATTTTTTACAATGCATTATTTCTTCTCATAAAGTGTTTCCAACAAGTATGTATTTGTCTTTACTCTGCAACACTGTATTCCTTATAACGTTGTATTCTTACATGTTCTTTGGAGAGAAAACTCTCCTGTGTGTACTCTTTAGAGGCTACACGCTTAGACATACACGCAATACCAAAGTTTTTCGAGTTACAACGTGTTGTTTAGGAAAAACAAGATAATTTTGCACGATGCGGGATTTCCTTAAAACGTGGTTTTCTGACAAATTTTGACGAAAGAAAGTTCTCCTGTGGGTTCGATTTTGAGGCTACACGTGTAGACGTACGAGCCACACCAAATCTTTTCGAGTTACAACGTGTTCTCCTGTGGGGGTCTCTTTGAGATACAAGCTAATTTTTTACGATGCATTATTTCTTCTCTTAAAGTGTTTCCAATAGGTACGTATATGTCTTTACTCTGCAACACTGTATTTCCTTATAACGAGGTATTCTTACATATTCTTTCAAGAGAAAACTCTCCTGTGCGTTCTCTTTTGAGGCTACACGCTTAGACATACACGCAACACCAAAGCAATTCGAGTTACAACGTGTTGTTTAGGAAAAACAAGATAATTTCGCACGATGCAAGATTTCCTTAAAACGTGGTTTCTGACAAATTTTGATGAAAGAAAATTCTCCTGTGGGTTCGATTTTGAGGCTACACGTTTAGACGTACACGTCACATCAAATCTTTTCGAGTTACAACGTGTTGTTTAGGAGATACAAGCTAATTTTTTACGATGCATTATTTCTTCTCGTAAAGTGTTTCCAATATGTACGTATTTGTCTTTACTCTGCAACACTGTATTTCTATATAACGTTGTATTCTTACATGTTCTTTCGAGAGAAAACTCTCCTGTGCATTCTCTTTTGAGGCTACACGCTTAGACATATACGCAACACCAAAGATTTTCGAGTTACAACGTGTTGTTTAGGAAAAACAAGATAATTTCGCATGATGCTGGATTTCCTTAAAACGTGGTTTTCTGACAAATTTTGACGAAAGAAAATTCTCCTTTGTGTTCTCTTTTGCGGCTACATGTTTAGACGTACACGCCAAACCAAACCTTTTCGAGTTATCACGTGTTGTTTAGGAGATACAAGCTAATTTTGTCCGATGCGTTATTTCTTCTCCTAAAGTGTTTCCAATATGTATTTATTTGCCTTTACTCGGCAAAATTGTATTTCTTTATAACGTGGTATTCTTACATATTCTTTCGAGAGAAAACTCACCTGTGCCTTCGCTTTTGAGGCTCCACGCTTAAACATACACGCAACACCAAAGCTTTTTGAGTTACAACATGTTGTTTAGGAAAAAGAAGATGATTTCGCATGATGCAGGATTTCCTTAAAACGTGGTTTTCTGAAAAAATTTAACGAAAGAAAATTGTCCGGTGGGTTCACTTTTGAGGCTACACGTTTAGACGTACACGCCACACCAAATCTTTTCCAGTTACAACGTGTAGTTTTGGAGATACAAGCAAATTTTGTACGATGCGTTATTTCTTCTCCTAAAGTGTTTCCAATATGTACGTATTTGTCTTTACTCTGCAACACTGTATTTCCTTATAACGTGGTATTCTTACATATTCTTTCTAGAAAAAACTCTCCTTTACATTCTCTTTTGAGGCTACACGCTTAGACATACACGCAACACCAAAGCTTTTCGAGTTACAACTTGTTGTTTAGGAAAAATAAGATAATTTTGCACGTTGAGGGATTTCCTTAAAACGTGGTTTTCTCACATATTTTGATGAAAGAAAATTCTCCTGTGGGTTCTCTTTTGAGGCTACAGGTTTAGGTGTACACGCCACACCAAATCCTTTTGACTTACAACCTGTTGTTTAGGAGATACAAGCTAATAATGTATGTTGCGTTATTTCTTCTTGTAAAGTGTTTCCAATACATACGTATTTGTCTTTACTCTGCAACACTGTATTTCCTCATAACGTGGTATTCTTACATATTCTTTCGAGGGAAAACTCTCCTGTGTGTTCTCGTTTGAGGCTACATGCTTAGACATACACGCAACACCAAAGGTTTTCGAGTTACAACGTGTTGTTTAGGGAAAACAAGATAATTTTGCACGATGCGAGATTTCCCTTAAAACGTGGTTTCTGACAAATTTTGTTGAAAGAAAATTCTCCTGTGGGTTCTCTTTTAAGGCTACACGTTTAGACGTACACATCACACCAAATCTTTTCGAGTTACAACGTGTTGTTTAGGAGATACAATCTAATTTTGTACGATGCATTATTTCTTCTCTTAAAGTGTTTCCAATATGTACGTATTTGTCTTTACTCTGCAACACTGTATTTCCTTATAACGTGGTATTCTTACATATTCTTTCGACAGAAAACTCTCCTGTGCATTCCCTTTTGTGGCTACACACTTAGACATACACGCAACACCAAAACTTTTCGAGTTACAACTTGTTGTTTAGGAAAAACAAGATAATTTCGCAGGATGCGGGATTTCGTTAAAACGTGATTTTCTGACAAATTTTGAAGAAAGAAAATTCTCCTATGGGTTCTCTTTTGAGGCTACACGTTTAGACGTACACGCCACATGAAGTCCTTTCGAGTTACCACGTGTTGTTTAGGAAATACAAGCTAATTTTTTACGATGCATTATTTCTTCTTGTAAAGTGTTTCCAACAAGTATGTATTTGTCTTTACTCTGCAACACTGTATTTCCTTATAACGTTGTATTCTTACATGTTCTTTCTAGAGAAAACTCTCCTGTGCATACTCTTTAGAGGCTACACGCTTAGACATACACGCAACAACAAAGCTTTTCGAGTTACAACGTGTTGTTTAGGAAAAACAAGATAATTTTGCACGATGCGGGATTTACTTAAAACGTGGTTTTCTGACAAATTTTGAAGAAAGAAAGTTATCCTGTGGGTTCTCTTTTGAGGCTACACGTGTAGACGTACAAGCCACACCAAATCTTTTCGAGTTACAACGTGTTGTTTAGGAGATACAAGCTAATTTTGTACGATGCATTATTTCTTTTCTTAAAGTGTTTCCAATAGGTATGTAATTGTCTTTTCTGTGCAACACTGTATTTCCTTATAACGTGGTATTCTTACATATTCGTTCAAGAGAAAACTCTCCTGTGCATTCTCTTTTGAGGCTACACGCTTAGACATACACGCAACACCAAAGCTTTTCGAGTTACAATGTGTTGTTTAGGAAAAACTAGAAAATTTCGCACGAAGCGAGATTTCCATACAACGTGGTTTCTGAAAATTTTTGATGAAAGAAAATTCTCCTATGGGTTCTCTTTTGAGGCTACACGTTTAGACGTACACGCCACACCAAGTCTTTTCGAGTTACCACATGTTGTTTAGGAGATACAAGCTAATTTTTTACAATGCATTATTTCTTCTCGTAAAGTGTTTCCAACAAGTATGTATTTGTCTTTACTCTGCAACACTGTATTCCTTATAACGTTGTATTCTTACATGTTCTTTCGAGAGAAAACTCTCCTGTGTGTACTCTTTAGAGGCTACACGCTTAGACATACACGCAACACCAAAGCTTTTCGAGTTACAACGTGTTGTTTAGGAAAAACAAGATAATTTTGCACGATGCGGGATTTCCTTAAAACGTGGTTTTCTGACAAATTTTGACGAAAGAAAGTTCTCCTGTGGGTTCTCTTTTGAGGCTACACGTGTAGACGTACGAGCCACACCAAATCTTTTCGAGTTACAACGTGTTCTCCTGTGGGGTCTCTTTTGAGATACAAGCTAATTTTTTACGATGCATTATTTCTTCTCTTAAAGTGTTTCCAATAGGTACGTATTTGTCTTTACTCTGCAACACTGTACTTCCTTATAACGAGGTATTATTACATATTCTTTCAAGAGAAAACTCTCCTGTGCGTTCTCTTTTGAGGCTACATGCTTAGACATACACGCAACACCAAAGCAATTCGAGTTACAACGTGTTTTTTAGGAAAAACAAGATAATTTCGCACGATGCAAGATTTCCTTAAAACGTGGTTTCTGACAAATTTTGATGAAAGAAAATTCTCCTGTGGGTTCGATCTTGAGGCTACACGTTTAGACGTACACGTCACATCAAATCTTTTCGAGTTACAACGTGTTGTTTAGGAGATACAAGCTAATTTTTTACGATGCATTATTTCTTCTCGTAAAGTGTTTCCAATATGTACGTATCTGTCTTTACTCTGCAACACTGTATTTACTTATAACGTGGTATTCTTACATATTCGTTCGATAGAAAACTCTCCTGGGCATTCCCTTTAGAGGCTACACACTTAGACATACATGAAACACCAAAGCTTTTCGAGTTACAACTTGTTGTTTAGGAAAAACAAGATAATTTCGCACGATGCGGGATTTCCTTATAACGTGATTTTCTGACATATTTTGAAGAAAGAAAATTCTCCTGTGGGGTCTCTTTTGAGGCTACACTTTTAGACGTACACACCAAACCAAATCTTTTCGAGTTACCACTTGTTGTTTAGGAGATACAAGGTTATATTTTATGATCCGTCATTTCTTCTCTTAAAGTGTTTCCAATATTTACGTTTTTGTCTTTACTCTGCAACACTGTATTTCCTTATAACGTTGTAGTCTTACATGTTCCTTCAAGAGAAAACTCTCCTGTGCATTCTCTTTTGGGGCTACACGCTTAGATATACACGCAACACCAAAGCTTTTCGAGTTACAACGTGTTGTTTAGGAAAAACAAGATAATTTTGCACGATGCGGGATTTCCTTAAAACGTGGTTATCTAATTTTGATGAAAGAAAATTCTCCTGTTGGTTCTCTTTTGAGGCTACACGTTTAGACGTACACGCCAAACCAAATCTTTTCGAGTTACCACGTGTTGTTTAGGAGATACAAGGTAATTTTGTATGATGTATTATTTCTTTTCGTAAAGTGTTTCCAATATGTACTTATTTGTCTTTACTCTGCAAAATTGTATTTCCTAATAACGTGGTATTCTTACATATTCTCTCGAGAGAAAACTATCCTGTGCCTTCTCTTTTGAGGCTCCACGCTTAGACATACACGCAACACTAAATCTTTTCGAGTTACAATATGTTGTTTAGGAAAAAGAAGATCATTTCACACGATGCGGGATTTCCTTAAAACTTGGTTCTGTGAAAAATTTTGATGAAAGAAAATTCTCCTGTGGGTTCTCCTTTGAGGCTACACGTTTAGACGTACAGGCCACACCAAATGTTTTCGAGTTACAACTTGTTGTTTAGGAGATACAAGTTAATTTTGTACTATGCATTAATTCTTCTCATAAAGTGTTTCCAATACGTACGTGTTTGTCTTTACTCTGCAACATTGTATTTCCTTATAACGTGGCATTCTTACATATTCTTTCGAGAGAAAACTCTCCTGTGCTTTCTATTTTGAGGCTACACGCTTAGACATACACGCAACACCAGAGCTTTTCGAGTTAAACGTGTTGTTTAGGAAAAACTAGATAATTTCGAACAATGCGAGATTTCCTTAAAACGTGGTTTCTGACAAATTTTGATGAAATAAAATTCTCCTGTGGGATCTCTTTTGAGGCTACATGTTTAGACGTACACGCCACACCAAATCTTTTCGAGTAACAATGTGTTGTTTAGGAGATTCAAGCTAATTTTGTACGATGCGTTAATTCTTCTCGTAAAGTGTTTCCAATATGTACGTATTTGTCTTTACTCTGCAACACTGTATTTCCTTATAACGGGGTATTCTTACATATTCTTTCGAGAGAAAACTCTCCTATGCATTCCATTTTGAGGCTACACACTTAGACATACACGCAACACCAAAGCTTTTCGAGTTACAACTTGTTGTTTAGGAAAAACAAGATAATTTCGCAGGATGCGGGATTTCGTTAAAACATGGTTTTCTGACAAATTTTGAAGAAAGAAAATTCTCCAGTGGGTTCTCTTTTGAGGCTACACTTTTAGACGTACACGCCAAACCAAATGTTTTCGAGTTTCCACTTTTTGTTTAGGAGATACAAGCTAATATTATATGATGCGTAATTTCTTCTCGTAAAGTGTTTCCAATAAGTACGTATTTGTCTTTACTCTGCAACACTGTATTTCCTTATAACTTTGTATTCTTTGTATTCTTACATGTTCTTTCGAGAGAAAACTCTCCTGTGCATTCTCTTTTGAGGCTACACGCTGAGACATACACGCAACACCAAAGCTTTTCGAGTTACAAAGTGTTGTTTAGGAAAAACGAGATAATTTCGCACGATGCGGGATTTCCTTAAAACGTGGTTTTCTGACAAATTTTGACGAAAGAAAATTCTCCTTTGTGTTCTTTTTTGAGGCTACACGTTTAGACGTACACGCCAAACCAAATCTTTTCGAGTTACCACGTGATGTTTAGGAGATACAAGCTCATTTTGTACGATGCGTTATTTCTTCTCCTAAAGTGTTTCGAATATGTACTTATTTGCCTTTACTCTGCAAAATTGTATTTCTTTATAACGTGGTATTCTTACATATTCTTTCGAGAGAAAACTCTCCTGTGCCTTCGCTTTTGAGGCTCCACGCTTAGACATACACGCAACACCAAAGCTTTTGAGTTACAACATGTTGTTTATGAAAAAGAAGATGATTTCGCACGATGCGGGATTTCCTTAAAACGTGGTTTTCTGAAAAAATTTAACGAAAGAAAATTGTCCTGTGGGTTCTCTTTTGAGGCTACACGTTTTGACGTACACGCCACACCAAATCTTTTCGAGTTACAACGTATTGTTTGGGAGATACAAGTTAATTTTTTACGATGCGTTATTTCTTCTCGTAAAGAGTTTCCAATATGTACATATTTGTCTTTACTCTGCAACACTGTATTTCCTTATAATGTGATATCTTACATATTCTTTCGAGGGAAAACTCTCCTGTATGTTCTCTTTTGAGGCTACATGCTTAGACATACACACAACACCAAAGCTTTTCGAGTTACAACGTGTTGTTTAGGAAAAACTTGATAATTTCGCACAATGCGAGATTTCTTTAAAACGTGGTTTCTGACAAATTTTGATGAAAGAAAATTCTCCTGTGGGTTCTCTTTTGAGGCTACACGTTGAGACGTACACGTCACACCAAATCTTTTCGAGTTACAACGAGTTGTTTAGGAGACACAAGCTAATTTTGTAAGATGCGATATTTCTTCTCTTAAAGTGTTTCCAATATGTAAGTATTTGTCTTTACTCTGCAACACTGTATTTCCTTATAACGTGGTATTCTTACATATTCTTTCGAGAGAAAACTCTCCTGTGCATTCCCTTTTGTGGCTACACACTTAGTCATACACACAACACCAAAGCTTTTTGAGGTACAACTTGTTGTTTAGGAAAAACAAGATAATTTCGCAGGATGCGGGATTTCGTTAAAACGTGACTTTCTGACAAATTTTGAAGAAAGAAAATTCTCCTATGGGTTCTCTTTTGAGGCTACACGTTTAGACGTACACGCCACACCAAGTCCTTTCGAGTTACCACGTGTTGTTTAGGAGATACAAGCTAATTTTTTACAATGCGTTATTTCTTCTCGTAAAGTGTTTCCATCAAGTATGTATTTGTCTTTACTCTGCAACACTGTATTCCCTTATAACGTTGTATTCTTACATGTTCTTTCGAGAGAAAACTCTCCTGTGCGTACTCTTTAGAGGCTACACGCTTAGACATACACGCAATGCCAAAGCTTTTCGAGTTACAATGTGTTGTTTAGGAAAAGCAAGATAATTTCGCACGATGCGAGATTTCCATCAAACGTGGTTTTCTGAAAAATTTTGACGAAACAAAGTTTTCCTGTGGGTTCTCTTTTGAGGCTACACGTGTAGAGGTAGGAGCCACAACAAATCTTTTCGAGTTCCAATTGTTGTTTAGGAGATACAAGATAATTTTGTACGATGTGTTATTTCTTCTCTTAAAGTGTTTCCAATACGTACGTATTTGTCTTTACTCTGCAACACTGTATTTTTTTATAACATGGTATTCTTACATATTCTTTCGAGAGAAAACTCTCCTGTGCATTCTCTTTTGAGGCTACAAGCTTAGACATACACGCAACACCAAAGCTTTTCGAGTTACAACATGTTGTTCAGGAAAAAGAAGATGATTTGGCACGATGCGGGATTTCCTTAAAACGTGGTTTTCTGAAAAATTTTGACGAAAGAAAATTCTCCTGTGGGTTCTCTTTTGAGGCTACACGTTTAGACGTACACGCCGCACCAAATCTTTTCGAGTTACAACGTTTTGTTTAGGAGATACAAGCTAATTTTCTACGATGCGTTACTTCTTCTCCTAAAGTGTTTCCAATATGTACTTATATGTCTACTCTGCAACACTGTATTTCCTTATAACGTGGTATTCTTACATATTCTTTCGAGAGAAAACTATCCTGTGCGTTCCCTTTTGAGGCTACACACTTAGACATACAGGCAACACCAAAGCTTTTCGAGTTACAACATGTTGTTTAGGAAAAACAAGATAATTTCGCACGATGCAGCATTTCCTTAAAACGTGGTTTTCTGACAAATTTTGACGAAAGAAAATTCTCCTGTCGGTTCTCTTTTGAGGCTACACATTTAGACGTACACGCCACACCAAATCCTTTAGAGTTACCACGTGTTGTTTAGGAGATACAAGCTAATTTTGTATGATGCGTTATTTCTTCTCATAAAGTGTTTCCAATACGTATGTATTTGTCTTTACTCTGCAACACTATTTCCTTTTAACATTGTATTCTTACATGTTCTTCCGAGAGAAAACTCTCCTGTGCATTGTCTTTAGAGGCAACATGCTCAGACATACACGCAACATGAAAGCTTTTCGAGTTACAACGTGTTGTTTAGGAAAAACAAGATAATTTTGCACGATGCGGGATTTCCTTAAAACGTGGTTCTTTGACAAATTTTGACGAAAAAAAGGTCTCCTGTTGGTTCTCTTTTGAGGCTACAAGTGTAGAAGTACGAGCCACACCAAATATTTTCGAGTTATAACGTGTTGTTTAGGAGATACAAGCAAATTTTGTATGATGCGTTATTTCTTCCCTAAATTGTTTCCAATATGTCGTTATTTATCTTTACTCTGCAACACTGTATTTTCTTATAACGTGGTATTCTTACATATTCTTTCGAGGGAAAACTCTCCTGTGCATGCTCTTTTGAGGCTACACGCTTAGACGAACACGCACGCCAAAGCTTTTCGGGTTACAACGTGTTGTTTAGGAAAAAGAAGATAATTTCTCACGATGCGAGATTTCCATAAAACGTGGTTTTCAGACAAATTTTGACGAAAGAAAGTTCTCCTCTGGGTTCTCTTTTGAGGCTACACGTGTAGAGGTACGAGCCACACCAAATCTTTTCGAGTTACAATGTGTTGTTTAGGAGATACAAGCTAATTTCGTACAATGCGTTATTTCTTCTCTTAAAGTGTTTCCAATACGTACGTAGTTGTCTTTATTCTGCAACACTGTATTTCCTTATAACGTGGTATTCTTACATATTCTTTCGAGAGAAAACTCTCCTGTGCATTCTCTTTTGAGGCTACATGCTTAGACATACACGCAACACCAAAGCTTTTCGAGTTACAACGTGTTGTTTAGGAAAAACAAGATAATTTCGCACGATGCGCTATTTCCTTAAAACGTGGTTTCAGACAAATTTTGAGGAAAGAAAATTCTCCTGTGGGTTCTCGTTTGAGGCTACACTTTTAGAAGTACATGTCACACCAAATCTTTTCGAGTTACAACGTGTTGTTTAGGAGATACAAGCTCATTTTTTATGATGCATTATTTCTTCTCGTAAAGTGTTTCCAATATGTACTTATTTGTCTTTACTCTGCAAAATTGTATTACCTTTTAACGTGGTATTCTTACATATTCTTTCAAGAGAACACTCTCCTGTGCCTTCTCTTTTGAGTCTCCATGCTTACACATACACGCAACACCAACGCTTTTCGAGTTACAACATGTTGTTTAGGAAAAAGAAGATGATTTCGCACGATGCGGGATTTCCTTAAAACGTGGATTTTCGGAAAAATTTTGACGAAAGAAAATTCTCCTGTGGTTTCTCTTTTGAGGCTACATGTTTAGATGTACACGCCACACCAAATCTTTTCGAGTTACAACGTGTTGTTTCGGAGATACAAGCTAATTTTGTACGATGCGTTAATTCTTCTCATAAAGTGTTTCCAATACATACGTATTTGTCTTTACTCTGCAACACTGTATTTCCTTATAACGTGGTATTCTTACATATTCTTTCGAGAGAAAAGTATCCTGTGCGTTCCCTTTTGAGGCTGCACACTTAGACATACAGGCAACATCAATGCTTTTCGAGTTACAACGTGTTGTTTATGAAAAACAAGATTATTTCGCACGATGCGGGATTTCCTTAAAACGTGGTTTTCTGACAAATTTTGACGAATGAAAATTCTCCTGTGGGTTCTCTTTTGAGGCTCCACGTTTAGATATACACGCCACACCAAATCCTTTCAAGTTACCACGTGTTGCTTAGCAGATACAAGCTAATTTTCTACGATGCGTTATTTCTTCTCGTAAAGTGTTTCCAATAATTACGTATTTGTCTTTACTCTGCAACACTGTATTTCCTTATAACGTTGTATTCTTACATGTTTTTTCGAGAGAAAACTCTCCTGTGCGTTCTCTTTAGAGGCTACAGGCTTAGACATATACGAAACACCAACGCTTTTCGAGTTACAACATGTTGTTTATGAAAAACAAGATAATTTTGCACGATGCGGGATTTCCTTAAAACGTGGTTTTCTGACAAATTTTGACGAAAGAAAGTTATCCTGTGGTTTGTCTTTTGAGGGTACACGTGTAGACGTACGAGCCACACCAAATATTTTCGAGTTACAACGTGTTGTTTAGGAGATACAAGCAAATTTTGTAAGATGCGTTATTTCTTCTCCTAAGTGTTTCCAATATGTACTTATTTGCCTTTACTCTGCAACATTGTATTTCCATATAATGTGGTATTCTTACATATTCTTTCGAGGGAAAACGCTCCTGTGCGTTCTCTTTTGAGGCTACACGTTTAGACATACACGCAACGCCAAAGCTTTTCGAGTTACAACCTGTTGTTTAGGAAAAACGAGATAATTTCGCACGATGCGAGATTTCCATAAAATGTGGTTTTCTGAAAAATTTTGATGAAAGAAAGTTCTCCTGTGGGTTCTCTTTTGAGGCTACACTTCTAGAGGTACGAGCCACACCAAATCTTTTCGAGTTACAAAGTGTTCTTTAGGAGATACAAGATAATTTTGTACGATGCGTTATTTCTTCTCTTAAAGTGTTTCCAATACGTACGTAGTTGTCTTTACTCTGCAACACTGTATTTCCTTATAACGTGGTATTCCTACATATTCTTTCAAGAGAAAACTCTCCTGTGCGTTCTCTTTTGAGGCTACAAGCTTAGACATACACGCAACACCAAAGCTTTTCGATTTACAACGTGTTGTTTAGGAAAAACAAGATAATTTCGCATGATGCGAGATTTCCTTTTACTTGGTTTCTGACAAATTTTGATGAAAGAAAATTCTCCTGTGGGTTCTCTTTTGAGGCTAAACGTTTAGACATACACGTCACACCAAATCTTTTCGAGTTACAACGTGTTGTTTAGGATATACAAGCTAATTTTTTACGATCCATTCTTCCTTCTCATAAAGTGTTTCCAATATGTACTTATTTGTCTTTACTCTGCAAAATTGTATTTCCTTATAACGTGGTATTCTTACATATTCTTTCGAGAGAAAACTCTCCTGTGCCTTCTTTTTTGAGGCTCCATGCTTACACATACACGCAACACCAAAGCTTTTCGAGTTACAACATGTTGTTTAGGAAAAAGAAGATGATTTCGCACGATGGGGGATTTCCTTAAAACGTGGTTTTCTGAAAATTTTTGACGAAAGAAAATTCTCCTGTGGGTTCTCTTTTGAGGCTACATGTTTAGACGTACACGCCACACCAAATCTGTTCGAGTTACAACGTATTGTTTAGGAGATACAAGCTAATTTTTTACAATGCGTTAATTCTTCTCATAAAGAGTTTCCAATACAAACGTATTTGTCTTTACTCTGCAACATTGTATTTCCTTATAACGTGGTATTCTTACATATTCTTTCAATAGAAAACTGTCCTCTGCATTCTCCTTTGAGGCCACACGTTTAGACATACACGCAACACCAAAGCTTTTCGAATTACAACGTGTTGTTTAGGAAAAACAAGATAATTTCGCACACTGCGGGATTTCCTTAAAACGTGGTTTTCTGACAAATTTTGACGAAAGAAAATTCTCCTGTGGGTTCTCTTTTGAGGCTACACGTTTCAACTTACACGCCACACCAAATCCTTCGAGTTACAACGTGTTGTTTAGGAAATACAAGCTAATTTTTTACGATGTATTATTCCTTCTCGTAAAGTGTTTCCAATAAGTAAGTATCTGTCTTTACTCTGCAACACTGTATTTCCTTATAACGTGGTATTCTTACATATTCTTTCGAGAGAATACTCTCCTGTGCCTTCTCTTTTGAGGCTACATGCTTAGACATACACGCAACGCCAAAGCTTTTCGAGTTACAACGTGTTGTTTAGGAAAAACAAGATAATTTCGCACGATGCGGGATTTCCTTAAAACGTGGTTTTCTGAAAAATTTTGACGAAAGAAAATTCTCCTGAGGGTTCTCTTTTGAGGCTACATGTTTAGATGTACACGCCACACCAAATCCTTTCGAGTTACAACGTTTTGTTTAGGAGATACAAGCTAATTTTGTAAGATGCGTTAATTCTTCTCATAAAGTGTTTCCAATACGTACGAATTTGTCTTTACTTTGCAACACTGTATTTCCTTATAACGTGGTATTCTTACATATTCTTTCGAGGGAAAACTCTCCTGTGCGTTCTCTTTCGAGGCTACACGCTTAGACAAACACGCAACACCAAAGCTTTTCAAGTTACAACGTGTTGTTTAGGAAAAAACAAGATAATGTCGCACGATGCGAGATTTCCATAAATCGTGGTTTTCTGAAAAATTTTAACGAAAGAATTTCCTCCTGTGGGTTCTCTTTTGAGGCTACACTTGTAGAGGTATGAGCCACACCAAATCTTTTCGAGTTACAAAGTTTTGTTTAGGAGATACAAGCTAATTTTGTACGATGCGTTATTTCTTCTCTTAAAGTGTTTCCAATATGTACGTATTTGTCTTTACTCTGCAACACTGTATTTCCTTATAACGTGGTATTCCTACATTTTCTTTCGAGAGAAAACTCTCCTGTGCGTTCTCTTTTGAGGCTACACGCTTAGACATACACGCAACACCAAAGCTTTTCGATTTACAACGTGTTGTTTAGGAAAAACAAGATAATTTCACACGATGCGAGATTTCCTTAAAACGTGGTTTCTGACAAATTTTGATGAAAGAAAATTCTTGGGCCTGGGAGCAGCGGCAGCAGCAGCAGTAGCAGAAGCAGCGGCTGGTCCAGAGGAAGGGCCATCAGCAGTAGAACCAAGCGGACAGGGTCCAGGCAGACCCGGTGCCCATGACCACTGGCCATCGCTGGCCAGCCAGGCTGCAAGCAGCGGCGGATTTACGGTGCCTTTCACCACACGGAAGCCACATCAGAACTCTGCCTCCCGCCAGTCAGTTACGAGGGCTCCATATTGGTTCTCGGTCGCCAGTGAAATCAGACTGAGGTACGCAAATAAAACCCGAGAACAACATTGTGGGGGTCTAAGCCCGACGGGCGTTGGCCTGCACCCAGGCCCTGAGCTGATCGGGGGTCCACCGGGGTGCAAACCCGGCCAGGAGGTTTTTTTCCTCCCGGGCCGGCGCGCGCACCACCACCATTTTGCCTGGGGGAAGCCAGGGAGACGTAGCAGGCAAAACCAAACCGGCTAACAGGCATAGCCCGAGGCAGACATAGCAGGGGTCTCAGACAGTCAGTCCCTGGACTGCCCCCAGGCCCTGGGCTGCTCGGTGGGCCATCTGTGTGCCGACCCGGCCAGGAGGTTGTTTATCCGGGCCAGTTTGCGCACCACCACCATTTTGCCTACGGGAAGCCAGAGAGACCTAGCAGGCAAAACCAAACCAGCTAACAGGCATAGCCCGAGGCGGACATAGCAGGGGTCTCAGACGGTTAGGCCCTGGACTGACCCCCAGGCCCTGGGCTGCTCGTTGGGCCATCTGTGTGCTGACCCAGCCAGGAGGTTGTTAGCCCAGCAGACTCTCCCAGCACTCTCAGGGAACTCGCACACGCCACCATCCTAGCCACCTGACACACCCAATTAACACCCACAGCTGAGGGGAACTTTGCACCGACATTGGCCTGCCAGGCTTTTGCCTAGACTCAGGGCCTGAGCAGCTAGGCTAGCCTTGTGTGCACCAACACGGTTGGGAGTTCTGCTGCCCAGATCAGCCTGGGTGGCAGCACCACATCTCCAAGTCCTGCAAGTGGCTAGCTGGGTTTCCGGGCGGCCAGCTGGGAGAAGTCAGTGTGCTCCAGTGAATCCAGCGGGCCCCAGCAGGAGCCTTCGGGTGCCTGCTTTGGGATCTGAACAGCCTGGGCAGCAGCACCCTGTCTACAAGCAGTGCAGGAGGTAAGCTGTGCACCAGAGGCCAACGGGGAAGGGGCAGCTTGCACTGGTGAGTCCAGCACTGACAAGACAAACTAACACCAGTGAGAACTAGATGGCAAAAGGCAAACGCAGGAACGTCACTAACAGAAATCAAGGCAATATGGCAACATCTGAACCCAATTCTCCTCTACCAACATGTCCTGGATACCCCATCACACCAGTAAAACAAGATTTGGATTTAAAATCACTGGTCATGATGCTGGTACAGGAACACATGAAGGACATACTTAAAGAAATTCAGGAGAAAATGGATCAAAAGTTAGAAGCCCTTGCAAGGGAAACACAAAAATCATTGAAAGAAATCCAGGAGAATACAAAAGCCAACAAGGAGGAAATGCAAAAAACACTTAAAGAAATACAGGAGAACTTTGGTCAACAGGCTGAGGTCATGAAAGACGAAACACAAAAATCTCTTAAAGAAATACAGGAGAACTTTGGTCAACAGGCTGAGCTCATGAAAGAGGAAACACAAAAATCTCTTAAAGAATTACAGGAAAACACAAACATGAAAGTGAAGGAGCTAAGCAAAACCATCCAGGATCTAAAATCAGAAGTAGAAACAACTAAGAAAACTCAAAGGGAGACAACTTTGGAGATAGAAAGCCTTGGGAAGAAATCAGGGGACAGAGATGCAAATATCAACAACAGAATACAAGAGATAGAAGAAAGAATCTCAGATGCTGAAGATTCCATAGAAACCATGGACTCAACAGTTAAAGAAAATGCAAAATGCAAAAAGCTTGTAACCCAAAATATCCAGGAAATCCAGGACACAATGAGAAGACCAAACCTAAGGATTATAGGCATAGATGAGAGTGAAGATTTACAACTTAAAGGGCCAGCAAATATCTTCAATAAAATTATGGAAGAAAACTTCCCTAACCTAAAGAGAGAGATGCCCATGAATATACAAGAAGCCTACAGAACTCCAAACAGACTGGACCAGAACAGAAATACTTCCCGTCACATAATAATCAAAACACCAAATGTTCTAAACAAAGAAAGAATACTAAAGGCAGTAAGAGAAAAAGGCCAAGTAACATATAAAGGAAGACCTATCAGAATCACAGCAGACTTTTCACCGGAGACTATGAAGGCTAGAAGGTCCTGGGCAGATCTCATGCAGACTCTAAGAGAACACAAATGCCAACCAAAACTACTATATCCAGCAAAACTCTCAATCACCATAGATGGAGAAACTAAGATATTTCATGACAAAACCAAGTTTACCCAATATCTATCCACAAACCCGGCCCTAAAAAGGATAATAGGAGGACAACACCAATACAAGGAGGGAAACTTCACCCTGGAAAAAGCAAGATAGTAACCTTTCATCAAACCCAAAAGAAGTTAAGCATTCAAATTTAAAAAATAACGTCAAAAATGATAGGAAGTAACAATCACTATTCCTTAATATCTCTTAACATCAATGGACTTAATGCCCCAATAAAAAGACACAGACTAACTGAATGGATACGTAAACAGGACCCTACATTTTGCTGCTTACAGGAAACACACCTCAGGGTCAAAGACAAACACTACCTTAGAGTAAAAGGCTGGAAGACAATTTTACAAGCAAATGGTCTCAGGAAACAAGCTGGAGTAGCCATTTTAATATCAGATAAAATTGACTTTCAACCCAAAGTCATCAAAAGAGACCCTGAGGGACACTTCTTGCTGGTCAAAGGAAAAATACAAAAAGAAGAACTGTCAATCCTGAACATCTATGCCCCAAATGCAAGGGCACCCTCTTTCGTAAAAGAAACTTTATTAAAACTAAAAGCACACATTGCACCTAACACAATAATTGTGGGTGACTTCAACACTGCACTTTCCTCAATGGACCGATCAGGAAAACAGAAACTAAACAGGGACACAATGAAACTAATTGAAGCTTTGGACCAATTAGATTTAACAGATATATATAGAACATTCTATCCTAAAACAAAAGAATATACCTTTTTCTCAGCACCTCATGGTACCTTCTCCAAAATCGACCATATAATTGGTCACAAGACAGACCTCAACAAATATAAGAAGATAGAACTAATCTCATGCCTCCTATCTGATTACTATGGAGTAAAAGTGGTCTTCAATAGCAACAGAAACAACAGAAAACCCACATACACGTGGAAACTGAACAATACTCTACTCAATGATACCTTGGTCAAGGAAGAAATAAAGAAAGAAATTAAAGACTTTTTAGAACACAATGAAAATGAAAACACAACATACCCAAATCTATGGGACACAATGAAAGCAGTGCTAAGAGGAAAACTCATAGCCCTGAGTGCCTCCAAAAAGAAAATGGAGAGAGCATACATTACCAGCTTAATGACACACCTGAAAGCCCTAGAAAAAAAGAAGCTATTTCGCCCAGGAGGAGTAGAAGGCAGGAAATCATCAAACTCAGGGCCGAAATCAATCAAGTAGAAACAAAGAGAACCATTCAAAAAATCAACAAAACCAGGAGCTGGTTCTTTGAGAAAATCAACAAGATAGATAAACCCTTAGCCAGAATGACCAAAGGGCACAGAGAAAGTATCCAAATTAACAAACTTAGAAATGAAAAGGGAGACATAACAACGGAAACTGAGGAAATCCAAAAAATCATCAGATCCTACTACAAGAGCCTGTACTCAACACAACTGGAGAATCTGGAGGAAATGGACAATTTCCTTGACAGATACCAAATACCAAAATTAAATCAGGACCAACTAGACCATCTAAACAGTCCCATAATGCCTAAAGAAATAGAAGGAGTCATAGAAAGTCTTCCAACCAAAAAAAGCACAGGACCAGATGGCTTCAGTGCAGAATTCTACCAGACCTTCAAAGAAGAGTTAACACCAATACTCTTCAAACTATTCCACAAAATAGAAACAGAAGGAACACTACCCAATTCCTTCTACGAAGCCACAATTACGCTGATACCAAAGCCACAAAAAGATCCAACAAAGAAAGAAAACTTCAGACCAATTTCCCTTATGAACATCGATGCAAAAATACTCAATAAAATTCTTGCCAACCGAATCCAAGAACACATCAAAACGATCATCCACCATGATCAAGTAGGCTTTATCCCGGGAATGCAGGGTTTGTTCAATATACGGAAATCCATCAATACAATCCACTACATAAACAAACTCAAAGAACAAAACCACATGGTCATTTCATTGGATGCTGAAAAAGCATTTGACAAAATTCAGCATCCCTTCATGCTTAAAGTCTTGGAGAGAACAGGAATTCAAGGTCCATACCTAAACATAGTAAAAGCAATATACAGCAAACCGGTAGCCAGCATAAAACTAAATGGAGAGAAACTTGAAGCAATCCCACTGAAATCAGGGACCAGACAAGGCTGCCCCCTTTCCCTTATCTTTTCAATATTGTACTTGAGGTACTAGCTCGGGCAATTTGACAACATAAGGAGGTCAAAGGGATACAAATTGGAAAGGAAGAAGTCAAACTATCATTATTTGCAGACGACATGATCGTCTACCTAAGTGACCCAAAGAACTCCACTAGAGAGCTCCTACAGCTGATAAACAACTTCAGCAAAGTGGCAGGTTATAAAATCAACTCCAGCAAATCAGTGGCCTTCCTATACTCAAAGGATAAGCAGGCTGAGAAAGAAATTAGGGAAATGACCCCCTTCACAATATCTTGTTTTTTCTAATCAACACATGTTTTAAGGAATTCCCGCATCGTGTGAAATTATCTTATTTTTCCTAATCAACACGTTGTAACACGAAATGCTTTGGTTTGCCTGTATGTCTAAGCGTGTAGCCTCAAAAGAGAAGGCACAGGAGAGTTTTCTCTCGAAAGAATATGTAAGAATACCACCTTATAAGGAAATACAGTGTTGCAGAGTAAAGACAAATACATACATATTGGAAACACTTTAAGAGAAGAAATAAGGCATCGTAAAAATTAGCTTGTATCTCCTAAACTACACGTTGTAACTCGAAAAGATTTGGTGTGGCGTGTACGTCTAAACGTGTACCCTCAAAAGAGAACCCACAGGAGAATTTTCTTTCTTCAAAATTTGTGAGAAAACTATGTTTTAAGGAAATCCCGCATCGTGCGAAATTATCTTGTTTTTTCTAATCAACACATTGTAATGCGAAAATCTTTGGTGTTGCGTGTATGTCTAAGCATGTAGCCTCAAAAGAGAATGTACAGGAGAGTTTTATTTCGAAAGAATATGTAAGAATACCACGTTATAAAGAAATACAGTGTTGCAGAGTAAGGACAAATACGTATGTATTGGAAACACTTTACGAGAAGAAATATCGCTTCATACAAAATTAGCTTGTATCTCCTATACAACAAGTGGTAACTCGAAAAAATTTGGTGTGGCATGTACGTCTAAAAATGTAGCCTCAAAAGAGAACCAACAGGAGAATTTTCTTTCGTCAAATTTGTCAGAAAACCACGTTTTAAAGAAATCCTGCATCGTGCGAAATTATCTTATTTTTCCTAATCAACACGTTGTAACACGAAATGCTTTGGTTTTGCCTGTATGTCTAAGTGTGTAGTCTCAAAAGGGAAGGCACAGGAGAGTTTTCTCTTGAAAGAATATGTAAGAATAGCACGTTATAAGGAAATACAGTGTTGCAGAGTAAAGACAAATACATACTTATTGGAAACACTTCAAGAGAAGAAATAACGTATCGTACAAAATTAACTTGTATCTCCTAAACAACACGTTGTAAGTCGAAAAGTTTTGGTGTGGCATGTACGGCTAAACGTGTAGCCTCAAAAGAGAACCCACAGGAGAATTTTCTTTCGTCAAAATTTGTCAGAAAACCACGTTTTAAGGAAATCCTGCATCGTGAAAAATTATCTTGTTTTGCCTAAACAACACGTTGTAATTCGAAAAGCTTTGGTGTTGCGTGTATGTCTAACCGTGTAGCCTCAAAAGAGAAAGCACAGGAGAGTTTTCTCTCGAAAGAATATGTAAGAATTACACGTTATAAGGAAATACAGTGTTGCAGATAAAGACAAATACATACGTATTGGAAACACTTAAACTTTACGAGAAGAAATAACTTATCGTAAAAAATTAGCTTGTATCTCCTAAACAACACGTTGTAACTCGAAAACATTTGGTGTGGCGTGTAAGTCTAAACGTGTAGCCTCAAAAGAGAACCCACAGGAGAATTTTCTTTGTCAAAATTTGTCAGAAAACCATGTTTTAAGGAAATCCCGCATCTTGCAAAATTATCTTGTTTTTCCTAAACAACTCATCTTAACGCAAAAAGCTTTGGTGTTGCGTGTATGTCTAAGCGTGTAGCCTCAAAAGAGAAGGCACAGGAGAGTTTTCTCTCGAAACAATATGTAAGAATACCACGTTATAAGGAAATACAGTGTTGCAGAGTAAAGACAATTATGTACGTATTGGAAACACTTAAACTTTAGAGAAGAAATAAAGCATCATACAAAATTAGCTTATATCTCCTAAACAACACGTTGTAACTCGAAACGATTTGGTGTGGCGTTTACAACTAAACATGTAGCCTCAAAAGAGAACCCACAGGAGAATTTTTTTTCGTCAAAATTTGTCAGAAAACCATGTTTTAAGGAAATCCCGAATCGTTTGAAAATATCTTGTTTTTTCTAAACAACACATCGTAACTCGAAAAGCTTTGGTGTTGCGTGTATGTCTAGGCGTGTAGCCTCAAAAGAGATGGCAATGGAGAGTTTTCTCTTGAAAGAATATGTAAGAATACCACGTTATAAGGAAATACAGTGTTGCAGAGTAAAGACAAATAAGCACTTATTGGAAACACTTAAACTTTACGAGAAGAAATGATGCATCATACAAAATTAGCTTGTATCTCCTAAACAGCACGTTGTAACTTGAAACGATTTGGTGTGGCGTGTATATCTAAACGTGTAGCCTCAAAAGAGAACCCACAAGAGAATTTTCTTTCCTCAAAATTTGTCAGAAAACCACGTTTTAAGGAAATCCCGCATCGTGTGTAATTATCTTTTTCCTAAACAACACGTTGTAACTCGAAAGGCTTTGGTGTTGCGTGTAAGTCTTAGCGTGTAGCCTCAAAAGAGACGGCAATGGAGAGTTTTCTCTCGAAAGAATATGTAATAATACCACGTTATAAGGAAATAAAGTGTTGCAGAGTAAAGACAAATAAGTACGTAATGGAAAAACTTAAACTTTATGAGAAATAATAACACATCGTAAAACATAGCTTGTATCTCCTAAACAACACGTTGTAACTCGAAAGGATTTGGTGCGGCATATATGACAAAACGTGTAGCCTCAAAAGAGAACCCATAGGAGAATTTCCTTTCGTCAATATTTGTCAGAAAACCACATTTTAAGGAAATCCCGCATCGTGCGAAATTATCTAGTTTTTCCTAAACAACACGTTGTAACTTGAAAAGCTTTGGTGTTGCGTGTATTTCTAAGCGTGTAGCATCAAAAGAGAAGGCACAGGAGAGTTTTCTCTCGAAAGGATATGTAAGAATACTAAGTTATAAGGAAATACAGTGTTGCAGAGTAAAGACAAATACGTACATATTGGAAACACTTAAACTTTACGAGAAGAAATAACTTATCGTACAAAATTAGCTTGTATCTCCTAAACAACACGTTGTAACTCGAAAAGATTTGGTGTACCATGTGCGTCTAAACGTGTAGCCTCAAAAGAGAACCCACAGTAGAATTTTCTTTGGTCAAAATTTTTCAGACAACCACGTTTTAAGGAAATCCGGCATTGTGCGAAATTATCTATTTTTTCCTAAACAAAACGTCCAGACTCGAAAATCTTTGGTGTTGCGTGTATGTCTAAGCGTGTAGCCTCAAAAGAGAAGGCACAGGAGAGTTTTCTCTCGAAAGAATATGTAAGAATACCATGTTATAAGGAAATACAGTGTTGCAGATTAAAGACAAATACGTATATATTGGAAACATTTTACGAGAAGAAATAATGCTTCGTACAAGCTTGTATCTCCTAAACAACACGTTTTAACTCGAAATGATTTGGTGTGGCGTGTACGTCTAAACGTGTAGCCTCAAAAGAGAACCCACAGGAGAATTTTCTTTCGTCAAAATTTGTTAGAAAACCACATTTTAAGGAAATACTGCATCGTGCGAAATTATCTTGTTTTTCCTAAACAACACTTCGTAACTCGAAAAGCTTTGGTTTTGTGTGTATGTCTAATCATGTAGCCTCAAAGGAGAAGGCACAGGAGAGTTTTCTCTCGAACGAATATGTAAGAATACCACCTTATAAGGATATACAGTGTTGCAGAGAAAAGACAAATATGTACATATTGGAAACACTTAAACTTTACGAGAAGAAATAATGCATCGTACAAAATTAGCTTGTACCTCCTAAACAACACGTTGTAACTCGGAAAGATTTGATGTGGCTTGTACGTCTAAAAGTGTAGCCTCAAAAAAGAACCCACAGGAGAATATTCTTAGGTCAAAATTTGTCAGAAAACAACGTTTTAAGGAAATCCCGCATCGTGAGAAATTATCTTGTTTTTCCTAAACAACATATTTTAACTCGATAAGCTTTGTTGTTGCGTGTACGTCTAAGCGTGTAGCCTCAAAAGAGAAGGCACAGGAAAGTTTTCTCTCGAAAGAATATGTAAGAATACCACGTTATAAGGAAATACAGTGTTGCAGATTAAAGACAAAAAGTACATATTGGAAACACTTTACGAGAAGAAATAACGCATCGTACAAAATTAGCTTGTATCTCCAAAACAACACGTTTTAACTCGAAAAGATTTGGTGTGGCGTGTACGTCTAAACGTGTAGCCTCAAATGAGAACCCACAGGAGAATTTTCTTTCGTCAAAATTGGTCAGTAAACCACGTTTTAAGGAAATCCCACATCATGCGAAATTATCTTGTTTTTCCTAAACAACATGTCGTAACTCGAAAAGCTTTGGTGTTGCGTGTATGTCTAAGCATGTAGCCTCAAAAGAGAAGGCACAGGAGAGTTTTCTCTCTAAAGAATATGTAAGAATACCACGTTATAAGGAAATACAGTGTTGCAGAGTAAAGACAAATACCTACGTATTGGAAACACTTTAGAAGAAGAAATAATGCATCGTACAAAATTAGCTTATGTCTCCTAAACTACATGTTATAACTCGAAAAGATTTGGTGTGGGGTGTACCTATACACGTGTAGCCTCAAAAGAGAACCCACAGGAGTATTTTCTTTCGTCAAAATTTTTTCAGAAAACCACGTTTTAAGGAAATCCCGCATCGTGCGAAATTATCTTGTTTTTCCTAAACAACACGTTGTAACTCGAAAAGCTTTGGTGTTGCATGTATGTCTAAGCATGTAGCCACAAAAGGAAATGCACAGGAGAGTTTTCTCTCGAAAGAATATGTAAGAATACCACGTTATAAGGAAATATAGTGTTGCAGAGTAAAGACAAATACATACATATTGGAAACACTTAAACTTTATGAGAAGAAATAATGCATCATACAAAATTAGCTTGTATCTCCTAACAGCACGTTGTAACTCGAAAAGATTTGGTGTGGCGTGTACTTCTAAACGTGTAGCCTCAAAAGAGAACCACACAGGAGAATTTTCTTTTGTCAAAATTTGTCTGAAAACCATGTTTTAAGGAAATCCCGCATCGTGGGAAATTACCTTGTTTTTCCTAAACAACACGTTGTAACTCGAAAAGCTTTGGTGTTGCGTGTATGTCTAAGCGTATAGCCTCAAAAGAGAAGGCACAGGAGAATTTTCTCTCGAAATAATATGTAAGAATACCACGTTATAAGGAATTACAGTGTTGCAGAGTAAAGCAAATACATATGTATTGGAAACACTTTACAAGAAGAAATAACGCATCATCCAAAATTAGCTTGTATCTCCTAAACAATACGTTGTAACTCGGAAAGATTTGATGTGGCTTGTACGTCTAAACGTGTAGCCTCAAAGGAGAACCCACAGGATAATATTCTTTAGTCAAAATTAGTCAGAAAACCACGTTTTAAGGAAATCCCGCGTCGTGCGAAATTATCTTGTTTTTCCTAAAGAACACTTTGTAACTCGAAAAGCTTTGCTGTTGCGTGAATGTCTAAGCGCGAAGCCTCAAAAGAGAAGGCACAGGAGAGTTTTCTCTTGAAAGAATATGTAAGAATACCAAGTTATAAGGAAATACAGTGTTGCAGAGTAAAGACAAATACGTAATTATTGGAAACACTTTACAAGAAGAAATAACGCATCGTACAAAATTAGCTTGTTTCTCCTAAGCTGCACGTTGTAACTCGAAAAGATTTGGTGTGGCGTGTACGTCTAAACGTGTAGCCTCAAAAGAGAACCCACAGGAAAGTTTTCTTTCGTCAAATTTTTTTCAGAAAACCACGTTTTAAGGAAATCCCGCATCCTGCGAAATTATCTTGTTTTTCCTAAACAACACGTTGTAACTCGAAAAGCTTTGGTGTTTAGTGTATGTTTAAGCGTGTAGCCTCAAAGGAGAAGGCACAGGAGAGTTTTTTCTCGAAAGAATATGTAAGAATACCACGTTATAAGGAAATACAGTGTTGCAGAGTAAAGACAAATACGTACTTATTGGAAACACTTAAACTTTACGAGAAGAAATAATGCATCGTACAAAATTAGCTTGTATCTCCTAAACAGTACGTTGTAAATCGAAAAGATTTGGTGTTGCGTGTACGTCTAAACGTGTAGCCTCAAAAGAGAACCCACAGGAGAATTTTCTTGCGTCAAAATTTGTTCAGAAAACCACGTTTTAAGGAAATCCCGCATCGTGCGAAATTATCTTGTTTTTCGTAAACAACACGTTGTCACTCGAAAAGCTTTGGTGTTGCGTGTATGTCTAAGCTTGTAGCCTCAAAAGAGAACGCACAGGAGAGTTTTCTCTTGAAAGAATATGTAAGAATACCACGTTATAAGGAAGTACAGTGTTGCAGAGTAAAGCAAATACATACATATTGGAAACACTCTACAAGAAGAAATAACGCATCATACAAAATTAGCTTGTATCTCCTAAACAACACATTGTAACTCAGAAAGATTTGATGTGGCTTGTATGTCTAAACGTGTAGCCTCAAAGGAGAACCCACAGGAGAATATTCTTTAGTCAAAATTGGTCAGAAAACCACGTTTTAAGGAAATCCCGCATTGTGCGAAATTATCTTGTTTTTCCTAAAGAACACTTTGTAACTCGAAAAGCTTTGGTGTTGCATGTATGTCTAAGCGTGTAGCCTCAAAAGAGAAGGCACAGGAGAGTTTTCTCTCGAAAGAATACGTAAGAATATCACATTATATGGAAATACAGTGTTGCAGAATAAAGACAAATACATACGTATTTGAAACACTTTACAAGAAGAAATAACGCATCGTACAAAATTACGTTGTATCTCCTAAATTACACGTTTTAACTCGAAAAGATTTCGTATGGCGTGTACGTCTAAACATGTAGCCTGAAAAGAGAACCCACAGGAGAATTTTCTTTCGTCAAAATTTTTTCAGAAAACCACGTTTTAAGGAAATCCCGCATCGTGCGAAATTATCTTGTTTTTCCTAAAGAACACGTTGTAACTCGAATAGCTTTGGTGTTTAGTGTATGTCTAAGGGTGTAGCCTCAAAAGAGATCGCACAGGAGTGTTTTCTCTCGAAAGAATATGTAAGCATACCACGTTATTAGGAAATACAGTGTTGCAGAGTCAAGAAAAATACGTACGTATTGGATACACTTTACGAGAAGAAATAACGCATCAAACAAAATTAGCTTGTATCTCCTAAACAACACGTTGTAACTCGAAATGATTTGGTATGGCGTGTATGTCTAAACGTGTAGCCTCAAAAGAGAACCCAAAGGAGAATTTTCTTTCGTCAAAATTTGTCAGAAAACAATTTTTTAAGGAAATCCCGCATCGTGCGAAATTATCTTGTGTTTCCAAAACAACACATCGTAACTCGAAAAGCTTTGATGTTGCGTGTATGTCTAAGCATGTAGCCTCAAAAGAGAAGGCACAGGACAGTTTTCTCTCGAAAGAATATGTAAGAATACCACGTTATAAGGAAATACAGTGTTGCAGACTAAAGACAAATACGTACGTATTGGAAACACTTAAACTTTACGAGAAGAAATAACTTATCATACAAAATTAGCTTGTATCTCCTAAACAGCACGTTGTAACTCGAAAAGATTTGGTGTGGCGTGTACGTCTAAATGTGTAGCCTTAAAAGAGAACCCCCAGGAGAATTTTCTTTCGACAAAATTTTTCAGAAAACCACGTTTTAAGGAAATCCCGCATCGTGCGAAATTATCTTGTTTTTCCTAAACAACACGTCGTTACTAGAAAAGCTTTGGTGTTGCGTGTATGTCTAAGCATGTAGCCTCAAAAGAGAAGGCACTGGAGAGTTTTCTCTTGAAAGAATATGTAAGAATACCACAATATAAGGAAATACAGTGTTGCAGAGTAAAGACAAATATGTACTTATTGGAAACACTTTACGAGGAGAAATAACGCATTGTAAAAAAATTAGCTTGTATCTCCTAAACAACACATTGTAACTCGAAAACATTTGGTGTGGCGTGTACGTCTAAAGGTGTAGCCTCAAAAGAGTACCCACAGGAAAATTTTCTTTCGTCAAAATTTGTCACAAAACCACGTTTTAAGGAAATCACGCATCGTGCGAAAAATCTTGTTTTTCCTAAACAACACGTTGTAACTCAAAAAGCTTTGGTGTTGCGTGTATGTCTATGCGTGTAGCATCAAAAGAGAAGGCACAGGAGAGTTTTCTCTGGAAACATAATGTAACAATACCACGTTATAAGGAAATACAGTGTTGCAGAATAAAGACAAATCCATACATATTGGAAACACTTAAACTTTACGAGAAGAAATAATGCATCGTACAAAATTAGCTTGTATCTCTTAACAGCACGTTGTAACTAGAAATGATTTGGTGTGGCGTGTACTTCTAAACATGTAGCCTCAAAAGAGAACCCACAGGAGAATTTTCTTGCGTCAAAATTTGTCAGAAAACCACGGTTTAAGGAAATCCCGCATCATGCGAAATTATCTGGTTATTCCTAAACAACACGTTGTAACTCGAAAACCTTTGGTGTTTCGTGTAGGTCTTAGCGTGTAGCCTCAAAAGAGAAGGCAACGGAGAGTTTTCTCTCAAAAGAATATGTAAGAATACCACGTTAATAGGAACTACAGTGTTGCAGAGTAAAGACAAGTACGTACGTATTGGAAACACTTTAGGAGAAGAAATAACGCATCATAAAATATTAGCTTGTATCTCCTAAACAACACGTTGTAACTCGAAAATATTTGGTGTGGCGTGTGCGTCTAAACGTGTAGCATGAAAAGAGAACCCACAGGAGAATTTTCTTTCGTCAAAATTTTTCAGAAAACCACGTATTAAGGAAATCCCGCATCGTGCGAAATTATCTTGTTTTTCCTAAACAAAACATCGTAACTCGAAAAGCTTTGGCGTTGCTTGTATATCTAATCGTGAAGCCTCAAAAGAGAAGGCACAGGAGAGTTTTCTCTCGAAACGATATGTAAGAATACCACGTTATAAGGAAATACAGTGTTGCAGAGCAAAGACAAATACGTACGTTTTGGAAACATTTTATGAGAAGAAATAACGCTTCGTACAAGCTTGTATCTCCTAAACTACACGTTTTAACTCGAAATGATTTGGTGTGGTGTGTAGGTATAAACGTGTAGCCTCAAAAGAGAACCCACAGGAGAATTTTCTTTCGTCAAAATTTGTCAGAAATCCACGTTTTAAGGAAATCTCGCATCGTGCGAAATTATCTTGTTTTTCCTAATCAACATGTTGTAACTCGAAAAGATTAGGTGTTGCGTGTATGTCTAAGCGTGTAGCGTCAAAAGAGAAGGCACAGGAGAGTTTTCTCTCGAAAGAATATGTAAGAATACCACGTTATAAGGAAATACAGTGTTGCAGAGTAAAGACAAATACTTACTTATTGGAAACACTTAAACTTTATGAGAAGAAATAACTTATCATACAAAATTAGCTTGTATCTCCTAAACAGCACGTTGTAACTTAAAAAGATTTGGTGTGGCGTGTAATTCTAAACGTGTAGCCTCAAAAGAGAACCCACAGGAGAATTTTCTTTCATCAAAATTTGTCAGAAAACCATGTTTTAAGGAAATCCCGCATCGTGCAAAATTATCTTGTTTTTCCTAAACAACACATCTTAACTTGAAAAGCTTTGGTGTTGCGTGTATGTCTAAGCGTGTAGCCTCAAAAGAGAAGGCACAGGAGAGTTTTCACTCGAAACAATATGTAAGAATACCACGTTATAAGGAAATACAGTGTGGCAGAGTAAAGACAAATACCTACTTATTGGAAACACTTAAATTTTACGAGAAGTAATAACGCATCATATAAAATTAGCTTATATCTCCTAAACAACACATTGTAAATGGAAAAGATTTGGTGTGGCGTTTACAACTAAACATGTAGGCTTAAAAGAGAACCCACAGGAGAATTTTTTTCGTCAATATTGCCAGAAAAACATGTTTTAAGGAAATCCCGCATCGTGCGAAATTATCTTGTTTTTCCTAAACAACACATCGTAACTCGAAAAGCTTTGGTGTTGCATGTATGTCTAGGCGTGTAGACTCAAAAGAGAAGGCACAGGAGAGTTTTCTCTCGAAAGAATATGTAAGAATACCACGTTATAAGGAAATACAGTGTTGCAGAGTAAAGACAAATACGCACTTATTAGAAACACTTAAACTTTATGAGAAGAAATAATGCATCGTACAAAATTAGCTTGTATCTCCTAAACAGCACGTTGTAACTTGAAAAGATTTGGTGTGGCGTGTACACCTAAACGTGTAGCCTCAAAAGACAACCCACAGGAGAATTTTCTTTCATCAAAATATGTCAGAAAACCACGTTTTAAGGAAATCCCTCATCGTGTGAAATTATCTTGTTTTTCCTAAACAACATGTTGTAACTCGAAAAGCTTTGGTGTTGCGTGTAAGTCTTAGCGTGTTGCCTCAAAAGAGAAGGCAATGGAGAGTTTTCTCTAGAAAGAATATGTAAGAATACCACGTTATAAGGAAATACAGTGTTGCAGAGTAAAGACAAATACGTACATATTGGAAACACTTTAACTTTATGAGAAAAAATAACACATCGTAAAAAATAGCTTGTATCTCCTCAACAACAAGTTGTAACTCGAAAAGACTTGGTGTGGCATGTATGACAAAACGTGTAGCCTCAAAAGAAAACCCATAGGAGAATTTTCTTTCGTCAATATTTGTCAGAAAACCACATTTTAAGGAAATCTCACATCGTGCGAAATTATCTTGTTTTTCCTAAACAACACGTTGTAACTCGAAAAGCTTTGGTGTTGCGTGTATTTCTAAGCTTGTAGCCTCAAAAGAGAACGCACAGGAGAGTTTTCTCTCGAAAGAATATGTAAGAATACCACGTTATAAGGAAATACCGTGTTGCAGAGTAAAGTATTGGAAAAACTTTAAGAGAAGAAATAACGCATCATACAAAATTAGCTTGTATCTCCTAAACAACACGTTATAACCCGAAAAGATTTGGTGTGGCGTGTGTGTCTAAACGTGTAGCATCAAAATAGAACCCACAGGAGAATTTTCTTTCGTCAAAATTTTTCAGAAAACCACGTTTTATGGAAATCTCGCATCGTGCAAAATTTCCTTGTTTTTCCTAAACAACACGTGGTAACTCAAAAAGCTTTGGAGTTGCGTGTTTGTCTAAGCTTCTAGCCTCAAAAGAGAATGTACAGGAGAGTTTTCCCTCGAAAGAATATGTAAGAATACCACGTTATAAGGAAATACAGTGTTGCAGATTAAAGACAAATAAGTACATATTGGAAACACTTTACGAGATGAAATAACGCATCATACAATATTTGCTTGTATCTCCTAAACAACACGTTGTAACTCAAAAATATTTGGTGTGGCTCGTACCTCTACACGTGTAGCCTCAAAAGAGAACCCACAGAAGAACTTTCTTTCGTCAAAATTTGTCAAAAAACCACGTTTGAAGGAAATCCCACATCGTGCAAAATTATCTTGTTTTTCCTTAACAACACGTTGTAACTCGAAAAGCTTTGGTGTTGTGTGAATGTCTGAGCATGTAGTCTCTAAAGAGAATGCACAGGAGAGTTTTCTCTCGAAAGAACATGTAAGAATACAATGTCATAAGGAAAAACAGTGTTGCAGAGTAAAGACAAATATGTACATATAGGAAACACTTTACGAGAAAAAATAACGCATCGTACAAAATTAGCTTGTATCTCCTAAACAACACGTGGTAACTCGAAAGGATCTGGTGTGGCGTATACGTCTATACAGGTAGCCTCAAAAGAGAACCCACAGGAGAATTTTCTTTTGTCAAAATTTTTCCTAAAACCACGTTTTAAGGAAATCCCGCATCGTGTGAAATTATCTTGTTTTTCATAAACAACACGTTGTAACTCGAAAAGCTTTGGTGTTGCCTGTATGTCTAAGTGTGTAGCCTCAAAAGGGAACGCACAGGATAGTTTTCTCTCGAAAGAATATGCATGAATTCCACCTTATAAGGAAATACAATGTTGCAGAGTAAAGACAAATATGTACGTATGGGAAACACTTTACAAAAATAATTAACGCATCATAAAAAATTAACTTGTATCTCCTAAACAACACGTTGTAACTCGAAAAGATTTGGTATGGCATGTACGTCTAAACGTGTAGCCTCAAAAGAGAACCCACAGGAGAATTTTCTTTCGTCAAAATTTTTCAGAAAACCACGTTTTAAGGAAATCCCGCATCGTGTGAAATCATCTTGTTTTTCCTGAACAACATGTTGTAACTCAAAAAGCTTTGGTGTTGCGTGTATGTGTAAGCATGGAGCCTCAAAAGAGAAGGCACAGGAGAGTTTTCTCTCAAAAGAATAGGTAAGAATACCACGTTATAAGGAAATACAATTTTGCAGAGTAAAGACAAATAAGTACTTATTGGAAACACTTTACGAGAAGAAATAACGCATCGTACAAAATTAGCTTGTATCTCCTAAACAACACGTTGTAACTCGAAAAGATTTGGTGTGCCGTGTACGTCTAAACGTGTAGCCTCAAAAGAGAACCCACAGGAGAATTTTCTTTCATCAAAATTTGTCAGAAACCACGTTTTAAAGAAATCTCGCATCGTGCAAAATTATCTTGTTTTTCCTAAACAACAGGTTGTAACTGGAAAATCTTTGGTGTTGCCTGTATGTCTAAGCTTGTAGCCTCAAAAGAGAACTCACAGCAGAGTTTTCTCTCGAAAGAATATGTAAGAATACCACGTTATAAGGAAATACAGTGTTGCAGAGTAAAGACAAATATGTACGTATTGGAAACACTTTAAGAGAAGAAATAACGCATCTTACAAAATTAGCTTGTATCTCCTAAACAACACGTTGTAACTCGAAAAGATTTGGTGTGGCTCTTACCTCTACACGTGTAGCCTCAAAAGAGAAGCCACAGGAGAACATTCTTTCGTCAAAATTTTTCAGAAATCCACGTTTTATGGAAATCTGGCATCGTGCGAAATTATCTTGTTTTTCTTAACTACACATTGTAACTCAAAAAGCTTTGGCATTTCGTGTTTGTGTAAGCATGGAGCCTCAAAAGAGAAGGCACAGGAGAGTTTTCTCTCAAAAGAATATGTAAGAATACCATGTTATGAGGAAATACACTTTTGCAGAGTAAAGACAAATAAGTACATATTGGAAACACTTTACGAGAAAAAATAACGCATCGTACAAAATTAGCTTGTATCTCCTAAACAACACGTTGTAACTCAAAAAGATTTGGTGTGACGTGTATGTCTAAACGTGTAGCCTCAAAAGAGAACCCACAGGAGAATTTTCTTTCATCAAAAATTTTCAGAAACCACGTTTTAAGGAAATCTCGAATCGTGCGAAATTATCTTGTTTTTTCTAAACAACACGTTGTAACTCGAAAAGCTTTGCTGTTGCGTGTATGTCTAAGCGTGAAACCTCAAAAGAGAACTCACAGGAGAGTTTTCTCTCGAAAGAATATGTAAGAATACCACGTTATGAGGAAATACAGTGTTGCAGAGTAAAGACAAATATGTACGTATTGGAAACACTTTAAGAGAAGAAATAACGCATCGTACAAAATTAGCTTGTATCTCCTAAACAACACGTTGTAACTCGAAATGATTTGGTGTGGCATGTACGTCTAAACGTGTAGCCTCAAAAGAGAACCCACAGGAGAATTTTCTTTCTTCAAAATTTTTCAGAAAACCACGTTTTAAGGAAATCCCTCATCGTGTGAAATTATCTTGTTTTTCCTAAACAACAGGTCGTAACTCGAAAAGCTTTGGTGTTGCGTGTATGTGTAAGCGTGGAGCCTCAAAAGAGAAGGCAAAGGAGAGTTTTCTCTCGAAAGAATCTGTAAGAATACCACGTTATAAGGAAATACAATTTTGCAGAGTAAAGACAAATAAGTACATATTGGAAACACTTTATGAGAAGAAATAACGCATCGTAAAAAATTAGCATGTATCTCCAAAACAACACGTTGTAACTCAAAAAGATTTGGTGTGACGTGTACGTCTAAACGTGTAGCCTCAAAAGAGAACACACAGGAGAATTTTCCTTCATCAAAATTTGTCAGAAACCACGTTTTAAGGAAATCTCGCATCGTGCGAAATTATATTGGTTTTCCTAAACAACACGTTGTAACTCGAAAAGCTTTGGTGATGCATGTATGTCTAAGCGTGTAACCTCAAAAGAGAACGCACAGGAGAGTTTTCTCTCGAAAGAATATGTAAGAATACCACGTTATAAGGAAATAGTGTTGCAGAGTAAAGACAAATACGTACGTATTGGAAACACTTTACGAGAAGAAATAACGCATAGTACAAAATTAGCTTGTATCTCCTAAACAACACGTTGTAACTCGAAAAGATTTGGTGTGGGCTGTATGTCTAAACGTGTAGCCTCAAAAGAGAACCCACAGGAGAATTTTCTTTCGTCAAAATTGGTCAGTAAACCACATTTTAAGGAAATCCCGCATCATGCGAAATTATCTTGTTTTTCCTAAACAACCGGTCGTAACTCGAAAAGCTTTGGTGTTGCGAGTATGTCTAAGCATGTAGCCTCAAATGAGAAGGCGTAGGAGGAGAGTTTTCCCTTAAAGAAAATGTAAGAATACCACGTTAAAAAGAAATACAGTGTTGCAGAGTAAAGACAAATATGTACGTATTGGAAACACTTTACAAGAAGAAATAATGCATCGTAAAAAATTAGCTTGTATCTCCGAAACTACACGTTATAACTCGAAAAGATTTGGTGTGGCGTGTACATCTAAACGTGTAGCCTCAAAAGAGAACCCACAGGAGTATTTTCTTTCGTCAAAATTTTTTCAGAAAACCACGATTTTAGGAAATCCCGCATCGTGCGAAATTATCTTGTTTTTCCTAAACAACACGTTGTAACTCGTGTAGCTTTGGTGTTGCATGTATGTCTAAGCATGTAGCCTTCAAAAGAGAACGCACAGGAGAGTTTTCTCTCGAAAGAATATGTAAGAATACGACGTTATAAGGAAATACAGTGTTGCAGAGTAAAGACAAATATGTATGTATTGGAAACACTTTACGAGAAGAAATAAAGCATCGTAAAAAATTAGCTTGTATCTCCTAAACAACACGTTGTAACTAGAAAATATTTGGTGTGGTGTGTGCGTCTAATCGTGTAGCCTCAAAAGAGAACCCACAGGAGAATTTTCGTTCGTCAAAATTTTCAGAAAACCACGTTTTAAGGAAATCCCGCATCCTGCGAAATTATCTTGGTTTTCCCAAACAAAACGTCATAACTCGAAAAGCTTTGGTGTTGCCTGTATGTCTAAGCGTGTAGCCTCAAAAGAGAAGGCACAGGAGAGTTTTCTCTATAAAGAATATGTAAGAATACCACGTTATAAGGAAATACATTGTTGCAGAGTAAAGACAAATATGTTCGTATTGGAAACACTTTACGAGAAGAAATAACGCTTCGTACAAGCTTGTATCTCCTAAACAACACGTTTTAACTCGAAATGATTTGGTGTGGCGTGTACGTCTAAACGTGTAGCCTCAAAAGAGAACCCACAGGAGAATTTTCTTTCGTCAAAATTTGTAAGAAAACCACGGTTTAAGGAAAGCCCGCATCATGCGAAATTATATTGTTTTTCCTTATCAACACGTGTAAATCAAAAAGATTTGGTTTTGCGTGTATGTCTAAGCATGTAGCCTCAAATGAGAAGGCACAGGAGAGTTTTCTCTCGAAAGAATATGTAAGAATACCACGTTATAAGGAAATACAGTGTTGCAGAGTAAAGACAAATATGTACGTATTGGAAACACTTTACGAGAAGAAATAATGCATCGCACAAAATTAGCATGTATCTCCTAAACTACACGTTATAACTCGAAAAGATTTGGTGTGACGTGTACATCTAAACGTGTAGCCTCAAAAGAGAACCCACAGGAGTATTTTCTTTGGTCAAATTTTTTTCAGAAAACCACGATTTAAGGAAATCCCGCATCGTGCGAAATTATCTTGTTTTTCCTAAACAACACGTTGTAACTCAAAAAGCTTTGATGTTGCGTGTATGTCTAAGCGTGTAGCCTCAAAAGAGAATGCACAGGACAGTTTTCTCTCGAAAGAATATGTAAGAATACCACGTTATGAGGAAATACAATGTTGCAGAGTAAAGACAAATACGTACATATTGGAAACACTTAAACTTTACGAGAAGAAATAATGCATCATAAAAAACTAGCTTGTAACTCCTAAACAGCACGTTGTAACTCAAAAAGATTTGGTGTGGTGTTTACGTCTAAATGTGCAGCCTCAAAAGAGAACCCACAGGAGAATTTTCTTTCGTCAAATTTTGTCAGAAAACCACGTTTTAAGGAAATCCCACATCGTGCGAAATTATCTTGTTTTTCCTAAACATCACGGTGTCACTCGAAAATCTTTGGTGTTGCGTGTATGTCTAAGCATGTAGCCTCAAAAGAGAAGGCACAGGAGAGTTTTCTCTCAAAAGAATATGTAAGAATACCACGTTATTAGGAAATACAGTATTGCACACTAAAGAAAATACATACTTATTGGAAACACTTTACAAGAAGAAATAACGCATCGTACAAAATTAGCTTGTATCTCCTGAACAACACATGGTAACTCGAAATGATTCGGTGTTGCGTGCACGTCTAAACGTGTAGCCTCAAAAGAGAACCCACAGGAGAATGTTCTTTCCTCAAAACTTGTCAGAACACCACGTTTTAAGGAAATCCCGCATCGTGCGAAATTATCTTGTTTTTCATAAAAACACGTTGTAACTCGAAAAGCTTTGGTGTTGCCTGTATGTCTAAGTGTGTAGCCTCAAAAGGGAACGCACAGGATAGTTTTCTCTCGAAACAATATGTAAGAATACCACGTGATAAGGAAATACAGTGTTGCAGCGTAAAGACAAATACGTACGTATTGGAAACGCTTTACGAGAAGAATTAACGCATCGTACAAAATTAGCTTGTATCTCCTAAACAACACGTTGTAACTCGAAAAAATTTGGTGTGGCGTGTAAATCTAAAAATGTAGCCTCAAAAGAGAACCCAAAGGAGAATTTTCTTTCGTCAAAATTTGTCAGAAAACCACGTTTTAAGGAAATCCCGCATCGTGCGATATCATCTTCTATTTCCTAAACAACATGTTGTAACTCGAAAAGCTTTGGTGTTGCGTGTATGTGTAAGCGTGGAGCCTCAAAAGAGAAGGCACAGGAGAGTTTTCTCTTGAAAGAATATGTAATAATACCACGTTATAAGAAAATACAATTTTGCAGGGTAAAGACAAATAAGAACTTATTGGAAACACATTACAATAAGAAATAACGTATCCTAGAAAATTAGCTTGTATCTCCTAAACAACACGTTGTAACTTGAAAAGATTTGGTGTGACGTGTACGTCTAAATGTGTAGCCTCAAAAGAGAACCCACAGGAGAATTTTCTTTCATCAAAATTTGTCAGAAACCACGTTTTATGGAATTCTCGCATCGTGCGAAATTATCTTGTTTTTCCTAAACAACACGTGGTAACTCGAAAAGCTTTGGTGGTGCGTGTATGTCTAAGCGTGTAGCCTCAAAAGAGAACACACAGGAGAGTTTTCTCTCGAAAGAATATGTAAGAATACCACGTTATAAGGAAATACAGTGTTGCAGAGTAAAGACAAATACATACGTATTGGAAACACTTTACGAGAAGAATTAAAGCATCGTACAATATTAGCTTGTATCTCCTAAACAACACCTTGTAACTCGAAAAGATTTAGTGTGGCTCGTACCCCTACACGTGTAGCCTCAAAAGAGAACCCACAGGAGAATTTTCTTTCGTCAAATTTTTTCAGAAAACCACGTTTTATGGAAATCTCGCATCGTGCGAAATTATCTTGTTTGTACTAAACAACACGTTGTTACTCTAAAATCTTTGTCGTTGCGTGTATGTCTAAGCATGTAGCCTCGAAAGAGCAGGCACAGGAGAGTTTTCCCTCAAAGAATATGTAAGAATACCACGTTATAAGGAAATACAGTGTTGCAGACTAAATACAAATAAGTACGTATTGGAAACAATTTACGAGAAGAAATAACACATCGTACAAAATTTGATTGTATCTGCTAAACAACACGTTGTAACTCGAAAAGATTTGGTGTGGCTCATACGTCTACACGTGTAGCCTCAAAAGAGAACCCACAGGAGAAGTTTCTTTCCTCAAAATTTGTCAGGAAACCACGTTTAAGGAAATGCCGCATCGTGCAAAATTATCTTGTTTTTCCTAAACAACACGATGTAACTCGAAAAGCTTTGGTGTTGCGTGTATGTCTAAGCGTGTAACCTCTTAAGAGAACGCACAGGAGAGTTTTCTCTCGAAAGAATATGTAAGAATACAACGTTATAAGGAAATACAGTGTTGCAGAGTAAAGACAAATACGTACGTATTGGAAACACTTTAAGAGAAGAAATATCGCATCATAAAAAATTAGCTTGTATCTCCTAAACAACACGTGGTAACTCGAAAGGATTTGGTGTGGCGTGTACGTCTAAAAGTGTAGCCTCAAAAGAGAACCCACATGAAAATTTTCTTTCGTCAAAATTTGTCAGAAAACCAAGTTTTAAGGAAATCCCGCATCGTGCGAAATTATCTTGCTTTTCATAAACAACGCGTTTTAACTCGAAAAGCTTTGGTGTTGCCTGTATGTCTAATTGTGTAGCCTCAAAAGGGAACGCACAGGATAGTTTTCTCTCAAAAGAATATGTAAGAATACCACGTTATAAGGAAATAAAGTGTTGCAGAGTAAAGACAAATACGTACATATTGGAAACACTTTATGAGAAGAAATAACGCATCTTAAAAAATTTGCTTGTATCTCCTAAACAACACGTTGTAACTAGAAAAGGTTTGGTGTGGCTCGTACGTCTACACGTGTTGACTCAAGTTACGAGAAGAAGTAACGCATAGTAAAAAATTAGTTTGTATCTCCTAAACAACACGTTGTAACTCGAAAAAATTTGGTGTGGCATGTACGTCTAAACGTGTAGCCTCAAAAGAGAACCCACAGGAGAATTTTCTTTCGTCAAAATTTTTCAGAAAACCACGTTTTTAGGAAATCCTGCATCGTGCGAAATCATCTTCTTCTCCCTAAAGAACATGTTGTAACTCGAAATGCTTTGGTGTTGCGTGTATGTGTAAGCGTGGAGCCTCAAAAGAGAAGGCACAGGAGAGTTTTCTCTCGAAAGAATATGTAAGAATACCACGTTATAAGGAAATAAAATTTTGCAGCGTAAAGACAAATAAGTACATATTGGAAACTCTTTACGAGAAGAAATGACACATCATACAAAATTAGCTTGTATCTCCTAATCAACACGTTGTAACTAGAAAAGATTTGGTGTGAGGTGTACGTCTAAACGTGTAGACTCAAAAGAGAACCCACAGGACAATTTTGTTTCATCAAAATTTGTCAGAAACCACATTTTAAAGAAATTTCGCATCATGCGAAATTATCTTGTTTTTCCTAAACAACACGTTGTAACTCGAAAAGCATTGGTGTTGCGTGTATGTCTAAGAGTGTAACCTCAAAAGAGAACGAACAGGATAGTTTTCTCTCAAAGGAATATGTAAGAATACCACGTTATAAGGAAATACAATTTTGCAGAGTAAAGACAAATATCTATGTATTGGAAACCCATAAACTTTAAGAGATGAAATAAAGCATCGTAAAAAAATTAGCTTGTATCTCCTAACAACACGTTGTAACTCGAAAAGATTTGGTGTGGTTTGTACGTCTAAACGTGTAGCCACAAAAGAGAACCCACTGGACAATTTTCTTTCGTCAAAATTTTTCAGAAAACCACGTTTTAAGGAAATCCCGCATCATGAGAAATTATCTTGTTCTTCCTAAAAAACACGTTGTAACTCGAAAAACTTTGGTGTTGGGTGTATGTCTAAGGATGTAGCCCCAAAAGAGAACGCACAGGAGAGTTTTCTCTCGAAAGAATATGTAAGAATACCACGTTATAAGGAAATACTGTGTTGCAAAGACAACTACGTACGTATTGGAAACACTTTAAGAGAAGAAATAACGCCTCGTACAAAATTAGCTTGTATCTCCAAACAACACGCTGTAACCCGAAAAGATTTGGTGTGGCTCGTACCTCTACACGTGTAACATCAAAAGAGAACCCACAGGAGATCTTTCTTCGTCAAAATTTTCCAGAAAACCACGTTTTATGGAAATCTCGCATCGTGCGAAATTTTCTTGTTTTTCCTACACAACACGTTGTAACTCGAAAAGCTTTGGCGTTGCGTGTTTGTCTAAGCTTGTAGCCTCAAAAGAGAATGTACAGGAGTGTTTTCCCTCGAAAGAATATGTAAGAATACCACGTTATAAGGAAATACAGTGTTGCAGAGTAAAGACAAGTAAGTACATATTGGAAACACTTTAAGAGAAGAAATAACGCATCGTACAAAATTAGCTTGTATCTCCTAAATAACACGTTGTAACTCGAAAAGATTTGGTGTGGCTCATACCTCTACACGTGTAGCCTCAAAAGAGAACCCACAGGAGAACTTTCTTTCGTCAAAATTTGTCAAAAAACCACGTTTTAAGGAAATCCCACATCGTGCAAAATTATCTTGTTTTTCCTTAACAACACGTTGTAACTCGAAAAGCTTTGGTGTTGTGTGAATGTCTAAGCATGTAGTCTTTAAAGAGAATGCACAGGAGAGGTTTCTCTCGAAAGAACATGTAAAAATACAATGTTATAAGGAAATACAGTATTGCAGAGTAAAGACAAATATGTACATATGGGAAACACTTTACGAGAAGAAATAACGCATCGTACAAAATTAGCTTGTATCTCCTAAACAACACTTGGAAACTCGAAAGGATTTGGTGTGGCATGTTCGTCTAAACATGTAGCCTCAAAAGAGAACCCACAGGAGAATTTTCTTTCGTCAAAATTTGTCCTAAAACCACGTTTTAAGGAAATCCCGCATCGTGCGAAATTATCTTGTTTCTCATAAACAACACGTTGTAACTCGAAAAGTTTTGGTGTTGCCTGTATGTCTAAGTGTGTAGCCTCAAAAGGGAACGCACAGCATAGTTTTCTCTCGAAAGAATATGTATGAATTTTACGTTATAAGGAAATACAGTGTTGCAGAGTAAAGACAAATATGTACTTATGGGAAACACTTTACGAAAAGAATTAATGCATCGTAAAAAATAAGCTTGTATCTCCTAAACAACACGTTGTAACATGAAAAGATTTGGTATGGCATGTACGTCTAAACGTGTAGCCTCAAAAGAGAACCCACAGGAGAATTTTCTTTTGTCAAAATTTTTCAGAAAACCACGTATTAAGGAAATCCCGCATCGTGCGAAATCATCTTCTTTTTCCTAAACAACATGTTGTAACTCGAAAAGCTTTGGTGTTGCGTGTATGTGTAAGCATGGAGCCTCAAAAGAAAAGGCACAGGAGAGTTTTCTCTCAAAAGAATAGGTAAGAATACCACGTTATAAGGACATACAATTTTGCAGAGTAAATACAAATAAGTACATATTGGAAACACTTTACAAGAAGAAATAACGCATCGAACAATATTAGCTTGTGTCTCCTAAACAACACGTTGTAACTCGAAAAGATTTGGTGTGACGTGTATGTCTACATGTGTAGCCTCAAAAGAGAACCCACAGGAGAATTTTCTTTCATCAAAATTTGTCAGAAACCACGTTTTAAAGAAATCTCGCATCATGAAAAATTATCTTGTTTTTCCTAAACAACAGGCTGTAACTGGAAAAGCTTTGGTGTTGCCTTTATGTCTAAGCTTGTAGCCTCAAAAGACAACTCACAGGAGAGTTTTCTCTCGAAAGAATATGTAAGAATACCACGTTATAAGGAAATACAGTGTTGCAGAGTAAAGACAAATATGTACTTATTGGAAACACTTTAAGAGAAGAAATAACGCATCGTACAACATAAGCTTGTATCTCCTAAATAACACGTTGTAACTCGAAAAGATTTGGTATGGCTCTTACCTCTACACGTGTAGCCTCGAAAAAGAACCCACAGGAGATCTTTCTTTCGTCAAAATTTTTCAGAAAACCACGTTTTATGGAAATCTGGCATCGTGGGAAATTATCTTGTTTTTCCTAAACAACACATTGTAACTCAAAAAGCTTTGGCGTTGCGTGTTTGTGTAAGCATGGAGCCTCAAAAGAGAAGGCACAGGAGAGTTTTCTCTTGAAAGAATATGTAAGAATACCACGTTATAAGGAAATACAATTTTGCAGAGTAAAGACAAATAAGTACATATTGGAAACACTTTACGAGAAGAAATAACGCATCGTACAAAATTAGCTTCTATCTCCTAAACAACACGTTGTAACTCAAAAAGATTTGGTGTGACGTGTACGTCTAAACGTGTAGCCTCAAAAGAGAACCCACAGGAGAATTTTCTTTCGTCAAAATTTGTCAGAAACCACGTTTTAAGGGAATCTCGCATCGTGCGAAATTATCTTGTTTTTCCTAAAGAACACGTTGTAACTCGAAAAGCTTTGGTGTTGCGTGTATGTCTAAGCGTGTAACCTCAAAAGAGAACTCAAAGGAGAGTTTTCTCTCGAAAGAATATGTAAGAATACCACGTTATAAGGAAATACAGTGTTGCAGAGTAAAGACAAATATGTACGTATTGGAAACACTTTAAGAGAAGAAATAATGCATCGTACAACATTAGCTTGTATTTCCTAAACAACACGTTGTAACTCGAAAAGATTTGGTGTGGCTCATACCTCCACACGTGTAGCCTCAAAAGAGAACCCACAAGAGAACTTTCTTTCGTCAAAAATTTTCAGAAAACCACGTTTTATGGAAATCTGGCATCGTGCGAAATTATCTTGTCTTTCCTAAACAACACATTGTAACTCAAAAAGCTTTGGCGTTGCGTGTTTGTGTAAGCATGGAGCCTAAAAAGGGAAGGCACAGGAGAGTTTTCTCTCGAAAGAATATGTAAGAATACCACGTTAAAAGGAAATACAATTTTGCAGAGTAAAGACAAATAAGTACATATTGGAAACACTTTACGAGAAGAAATAACGCATCGTAAAAAATTAGCTTGTATCTCCTAAACAACACGTTGTAACTCAAAAAGATTTGGTGTGACGTGTACGTCAAAACGTGCAGCCTCAAAAGAGAACCCACAGGAGAATTTTCCTTCATCCAATTTGTCAGAAACCACGTTTTAATGAAATCTCGCAACGTGCGAAATTATCTTGTTTTTCCTAAACAACACGTTGTAACTCGAAAAGCTTTGGTGTTGCGTGTATGTCTAAGCGTGTCACCTCAAAAGGGAACGCACAGGAGAGTTTTCTCTCGAAAGAATATATAAGAATACCACGTTATAAGGAAATACAGTGTTGCAGAGTAAAGACAAATACGTACGTATTGGAAACACTTTACGAGAAGAAATAACGCATCTTACAAAATTAGCTTGTATCTCCTAAACAACACGTTGCAACTCGAAAAGATTTGGTGTGGCCCGTACCTCTACACGTGTAGCCTCAAAAGAGAATCCACAGGAGAACTTTCTTTCGTCAAAATATGTCAGAAAACCATGTTTTATGGACATCTCGCATCCTGCGAAATTATCTTGTTTTTCCTAAACAACAAGTTGTAACTCGAAAAGCTTTGGGGTTGCATGTATGTCTAAGCATGTAGCCTCAAAAGAGAACGCACAGGAGAGTTTTCCCTCGAAAGAATATGTAAGAATACCACGTTATAAGGAAATACAGTGTTGCAGAGTAAAGACAAATACGTACGTATTGGAAACACTTTATGAGAAGAAATAACGCATCGTAAAAAATTTGCTTGTATCTCCTAAACAACACGTTGTAACTAGAAAAGATTTGGTGTGGCTCGTACGTCTACACGTGTTGACTCAAAAGAACACCAACAGGGGAACTTTCTTTCGTCAAAATTTGTCAGAACACCACGTTTTAAGGTAATCCCGCATCGTGCAAAATTATCTTGTTTTTCCTAAACAACACGTTGTAACTCGAAAACCTTTGGTGTTGGGTGTATGTCTAAACGTGTGGCCTCAAAAGAGAACGCACAGGAGAGTTTTCTCTCGAAAGAATATGTAAGAATACCACGTTATAAGGAAATACAATTTTGCAGAGTAAAGACAAATAAGTACATATTGGAAACACTTTAGTAAAAGAAATACTGCTTCATACAAAATTAGCTTGTATCTCCTAACCAAAACGTTGTAACTCGAAAAGATCTGGTGTGACATGTACGTCTAAACCTGTAGCCTCAAAAGAGACCACACAGGAGAATTTTCTTTCATCAAAATTTTTCAGAAAACCACGTTTTAAGGAAATCTCGCATCGTGCGAAATTATCTTGTTTTTCCTAAACAACATGTTGTATCTCGAAAAGCTTTGCTGTTGCGTGTATGTCTAAGCGTGTAGCCTCACAAGAGAATGCACAGGAGAGTTTTCTCTCGAAAGAATATGTAAGAATACCACGTTATAAGGAAATACAGTGTTGCAGAGTAAAGACAAATACGTACGTATTGGAAACACTTTAAGAGAAGAAATAATGCATCGTAAAAAATTAGCTTGTATCTTCTAAACAACACGTTGTAACTCGAAAAGATTTGTTTTGGCTCGTACGACTACACGTGTAGCCTCAAAAGAGAATGCACAGGAGAACTTTCTTTGGTCAAAATTTTTCAGAAAACCACGTTTTATGGAAATCTCGCATCGTGCGAAATTATCTTGTTTTTCCTAAACAAAACGTTGTAACTCGAAAAGCTTTGGCGTTGCGTGTATGCCTAAGCATGTAGCCTCAAAAGAGAACACACAGGAGAGTTTTCCCTCGAAAGAATATGTAAGAATACCACGTTATAGGGAAATACAGTGTTGCATAGTAAAGAGAAATAAGTACGTATTGGAAACACTTTACGAGAAGAAATAACGCATCATACAAAATTAGCTTGTATCTCCTAAACAACATGTGGTAACTCGAAAGGATTTGGTGTGGCGTGTACGTCTAAATGTGTAGCCTCAAAAGAGAACCAACAGGATAATTTTCTTTCATCAAAATTTGTGAGAAAACCACATTTTAAGGAAATCACACATCGTGCGAAATAATCTTGATTTTCATAAACAACAAGTTTAACTCGAAAAGCTTTGGTGATGCCTGTATGTCTAAGTGTGTAGCCTCAAAGGGTAACGCACAGGATAGTTTTCTCTCGAAAGTATATGTAAGAATACCAAGTTATAAGGAAATACAGTGTTGCAGAGTAAAGAAAAATATGTACGTATTGGAAAACTTGACGAGATGAAATAACGCATCGTACAAAATTAGCTTGTATCTCCTAAACAACACGTTGTTACTCGAAAAGATTTGGTGCGGCGTGTACGTCTAAATGTGTAGCTTCAAAAGAGAACCGACAGGAGAATTTTCTTTCGTTAAAATTTTTCAGAAAACCACGTTTTAAGGAAATCCCGCATCGTGCGAAATCATCTTCTTTTTCCTAAACAACAAGTTGTAACTCGAAAAGCTTTGGTGTTGCGTGTATGTCTAAGCGTGGAGCCTCAAAAGAGAAGGCACAGGAGAGTTTTCTCTCGAAAGAATATGTAAGAATACCACGTTATAAGGAAATAAAATTTTGATGAGTAAAGACAAATAAGTACATATTGGAAACACTTTACGAGAAGAAATAACGCATCATACAAAATTAGCTTGTATCTCCTAAACAACACGTTGTTACTCGAAAAGATTTGGTGTACGTGTATGTCTAAACGTGTACCCTCAAAAGAGAACACACAGGAGAATTTTCCTTCATCAAAATTTGTCAGAAAACCACGATTTAAGGAAATCTCGCATCGTGCGAAATTATCTTGTTTTTCCTAAACAACATGTTGTATCTCGAAAAGCTTTGCTGTTGCGTGTATGTTTAAGCGTGTAGCCTCACAAGAGAACGCACAGGAGAGTTTTCTCTCGAAAGAATATGTAAGAATACCACGTTATAAGGAAATACAGTGTTGCAGAGTAAAGACAAATACGTACGTATTGGAAACACTTTAAGAGAAGAAATAATGCATCGTAAAAAATTAGCTTGTATCTTCTAAACAACACGTTGTAACTCGAAAAGATTTGTTTTGGCTCGTACGACTACACGTGTAGCCTCAAAAGAGAATGCACAGGAGAACTTTCTTTGGTCAAAATTTTTCAGAAAACCACGTTTTATGGAAATCTCGCATCGTGCGAAATTATCTTGTTTTTCCTAAACAAAACGTTGTAACTAGAAAAGCTTTGGCGTTGCGTGTATGCCTAAGCATGTAGCCTCAAAAGAGAACATACAGGAGAGTTTTCCCTCGAAAGAATATGTAAGAATACCACGTTATAGGGAAATACAGTGTTGCAGAGTAAAGAGAAATAAGTACGTATTGGAAACACTTTACGAGAAGAAATAACGCATCATACAAAATTAGCTTGTATCTCCTAAACAACACGTGGTAACTCGAAAGGATTTGGTGTGGCGTGTACGTCTAAACGTGTAGCCTCAAAAGAGAACCCACAGGATAATTTTCTTTCGTCAAAATTTGTGAGAAAACCACATTTTAAGGAAATCACGAATCGTGCGAAATAATCTTGATTTTCATAAACAACACGTTGTAACTCGAAAAGCTTTGGTGATGCCTGTATGTCTAAGTGTGTAGCCTCAAAAGGGAACGCACAGGATAGTTTTCTCTCGAAAGAATATGTAAGAATACCAAGTTATAAGGAAATACAGTGTTGCAGAGTAAAGAAAAATATGTACGTATTGGAAAACTTTACGAGAAGAAATAACGCATCGTACAAAATTAGCTTGTATCTCCTAAACAACAAGTTGTAACTCGAAAAGATTTGGTGCGGCGTGTACGTCTAAATGTGTAGCTTCAAAAGAGAACCCACAGGAGAATTTTCTTTCGTTAAAATTTTTCAGAAAACCACGTTTAAAGGAAATCCCACATCGTGCGAAATCATCTTCTTTTTCCTAAACAACAAGCTGTAACTCGAAAAGCTTTGGTGTTGCGTGTATGTCTAAGCGTGGAGCCTCAAAAGAGAAGGCACAGGAGAGTTTTCTCTCGAAAGAATATGTAAGAATACCACGTTATAAGGAAATAAAATTTTGATGAGTAAAGACAAATAAGTACATATTGGAAACACTTTACGAGAAGAAATAACGCATCTTACAAAATTAGCTTGTATCTCCTAAACAACACGTTGTTACTCGAAAAGATTTGGTGTGACGTTTATGTCTAAACGTGTACCCTCAAAAGAGAACCCACAGGAGAATTTTCCTTCATCAAAATTTGTCAGAAACCACGTTTTAAGGAAATCTCGCATCATGCGAAATTATCTTGTTTTTCCTAAACAACACGTTGTAACTCGAAAAGCTTTGGTGTTGCATGTATGTCTAAGCATGTAGCCTCAATAGAGAACGCAAAGGAGAGTTTTCTCTTGAAAGAATATGTAAGAATACCACGTTATAAGGAAATACAGTGTTGCAGAGTAAAGATAAACACGTACGTATTGGAAACACTTTACGAGAAGAATTAACGCATAGTAAAAAATTAACATGTATCTCCTAAACAACACGTTGTAACTCGAAAAGATCTGGTGTGGCGTGTACGTCTAAACGTGTAGCCTCAAAAGAGAACCCACAGGAGAATTTTCTTTCTTCAAAATTTTTGAGAAAACCACGTTTTAAGGAAATCCTGCATCGTGCGAAATCATCTTCTTTTTCCTAAACAACATGTTGTAACTCGAAAAGCTTTAGTGTTGCGTGTATGTCTAAACGTGGAGCCTCAAAAGAGAAGGCACAGGAGAGTTTTCTCTCGAAAGAATATGTAAGAATACCACGCTATTAGGAAATACAATTTTGCAGAGTAAAGACAAATACGTACATATTGGAAACACTTATGAGAAGAAATAATGCATTATAAAAAATTAGCTTTTATCTCCTAAACAACACGTTGTAACTCGAAAAAATTTGGTTTGGCATGTAAGTCTAAACGTGTAGCCTCAAAAGAGAACCAACAGGAGAATTTTCTTTCGTCAAAATTTGTCAGAAAACCACGTTTTAAGGAAATCCCGCATCATGCGAAATTATCTTGTTTTTCCTAAACAACACGTTGTAACTCGAAAAGCTTTGGTGTTGCGTGTATGTCTAAGCGTGTAGCCTCAAAAGAGAATGCAGAGTAGAGTTTTCTCTCGGAAGAACATGTAAGAATACCACGTTATAAGGAAATACAGTGTTGCAGAGTAAAGACAAAAATGTACATATTGGAAACACTTTACGAGAAGAAATAACGCATCATAAATTATTAACTTTTATCTCCTAAACAACAAGTGGTAACTCGAAAAGATTTGGTTTGGCGTGTACGTCTAAAAGTGTAGCCTCGAAGACAACCAACAGGAGAATTTTCTTTCGTCAAAATTTGTGAGAAAACCACGTTTTAAGGAAATCCTGCATCCTGCGAAATTATCTTGTTTTTGCTAAACAACACGTTGTAACTCAAAAAGCTTTGGTGTTGCGTGTATATCTAAGCGTGTAGCCTCAAAAGAGAACGCACAGTAGAGTATTCTCTCGAAACAATATGTGAGAATACCACGTTATAAGGAAATACAGTGTTGCAGACTAAAGACAAATACGTAAGTATTGGAAAAATCTTTATGAAAAGATATAATGCATCATACAAAATTAGCTTGTATCTCCTAAACAACACGTTGTAACTCAAAAGGATTTGGTGTGGCATGTACGGCTAAACGTGTAGCCTCAAAAGAGAAACCACAGGAGGATTTTCCTTCGTCAAAATTTGTCAGAAACCCACGTTTTATCGAAATCCTGCATCTTGCGAAATTATCTTGTTTCTCCTAAACAACACGTTGTAATTCGAAAAGCTTTGGTGTTGCATGTATGTCTAAGCGTGTGGCCTCAAAAGAGAATGCACAGGAGAGTTTCTGTCGAAAGAATATGTAAGAATACCACGTTATAAGGAAATACAGTGTTGCAGCATAAAGACAAATACGTAAGTATTGGAAACACTTTACGAGAAGAAATAACGCATCGTACAAAATTAGCTTGTATCTCCTAACCAACACGTTGTAACTCGAAAAGATTTCGTGTGGCGTGTACGTCTAAACGTGTAGCCTCAAAAGAGAACCCACAGGAGAATTTTCTTTCCTCAAAATTTGTCAGAAAACCATGTTCTAAGGAAATACCTCATCGTGCGAAATTACCTTGTTTTTCCTAAACTACACGTTGTAACTCGAAAAGCTTTGGTGTTGCATGTATGTCTAAGCGTGTAGCCTCAAAAGAGAACACACAGGAGAGTTTTCTCTCGAAAGAATATGTAGGAATACCACGTTATAAGGAAACAGTGTTGCAGAGTAAAGATAAATAGGTAGTAATTGTAAATACTTTACGAGAAGAAATGACGCATGGTACAAAATTAGCTTGTATCTCCTAAACAACACGTTGTAATTCGAAAATATTTGGTGTGGCGTGTGCGTCTAAACGTGGAGCCTCAAATGAGAACCCACAGGAGAATTTTCTTTCTTCAAAATTTTTCAGAAAACCACGTTTTAAGGAAATCCCTCATCGTGCGAACTTATCTTGTTTTTCCTAAACAACACGTTGTAACTCGAAAAGCTTTGGTGTTCGTGTATGTCTAAGCATGTAGCCTCAAAAGAGAATGCACAGGAGAGTTTTCTCTCGAAAGAATATATAAGAATACCACGTTATAAGGAAATACAGTGTTGCAAAATTAAGACAAATACGTACGAATTGGAAACACTTTACGAGAAGAAATAATGCATCGTACAAAATTAGCTTGTTTCTCCTAAAGAACACGTAATTCGAAAATATTCGGCGTGGTGTGTACGTCTAAACATGTAGCCTCAAAAGAGAACCCACAGGAGAAATTTCTTTCGTCAAAATTTGTCAGAAAACCACGTTTTCAGGAAATCCCGCATCATGCGAAATTATCTTGTTTTTCCTAAACAACACGTTGTAACTCGAAAAACTTTAGTGTTTCGTGTATGTCTAAGCATGTAGCCTCAAAAGAGAAGGCACAGGAGAGTTTTCTCTCAAAATAATATGCAAGAATACCACGTTATAAGGAAATACTGTGTTGCAGAATAAAGACAAATACGTATGTATTGGAAACACTTTACGAGAAGAAATAACGCATCGTACAAAATTAGCTTGTATCTCCAAAACAACACGTTGTAACTCGAAAAGATTTGGTGTGGCGTGTACGTCTAAACATTTAGCCTCAAAAGAGAACCCATAGGAGAATTTTCTTTCGTCAAAATTTTTCAGAAAATCACGTTTTAAGGAAATCCCGCATCGTGCGAAATTATCTTGTTTTTCCTAAACAACACGTTGTAACTCGAAAAGCTTTCGTGTTGCGTGTATGTCTAAGTGTGTAGCCTCAAAAGAGAAGGCACAGGAGAGTTTTCTCTCGAACGAATATGTAAGAATACCACATTATAAAGAAATACAGTTTTGCAGAGTAAAGACAAATACATATGTATTGGAAACACTTTACAAGAAGAAATAGCGCATCGTACAAAATTAGCTTGTATCTCCTAAACAACACGTTGTAACTCGAAAAGATTTGGTGTGGCGTGTACGTCTAAACGTGTAGCCTCAAAAGAGAACCCACAGGAGAATTTTCTTTCGTCAAAATTTTTCAGAAACCACGTTTTAAATACATCCCGCATCGTGCGAAATTATCTTGTTTTTCCTAAACAACACATTGTAACTCGAAAAGCTTTGGTGTTGCGTGTATGTCTAAGTGTGTAGCCTCAAAAGAGAAGGCACAGGATAGTTTTCTCTTGAAAGAATATGTAAGAACACCAAGTTATAAGGAAATACAGTGTTGCAGAGTAAAGACAAATACATACGTATTGGAAACACTTTACGAGAAGAAATAACGCATCATACAAAATTAGCTTCTATCTCCTAAACAACACGTTGTAGCTTGAAAGGAATTGGTGTGGCGTGTACGTCTAAACGTGTAGCCTCAAAAGAGAACCCATAGGAGAATTTTCTTTCGTCAAAATTTTTCAGGATTTCCATAAAACCTGGTTTTCTGACAAATTTTGACCAAAGAAAATTCTCCTGTGGGTTCTCTTTTGAGGCTACACGTTTAGAAATGCACGCCACACCAAATCTTTTCGAGTTACAACGTGTTGTTTAGGAGATACAAGCTAATTTTTACAATGCACTATTTCTTATTGTAAAGTGTTTCCAATGCGTAGGTATTTCTCTTTACTCTGCAACACTGTATTTCCTCATAACGTGGTATTCTTACATATTCTTTCGCAGGAAACTGTCCTGTGCGTTCTCCTTTGAGGCTACAAGCTTAGACATACACGCAACACCAAAGCTTTTCGAGTTACAACGTGTTGTTTAGGAAAAACAAGATAATTTCGCATGATGTGGGATTTCCGTAAAACATGGTTTTCTGAAAAATTTTGACGAAAGAAAATTCTCCTGTGGGTTCCCTTTTGAGGCTACACGTTTAGATGTAAACGTCACATCAAATCTTTTCGAGTTACAACGAGTTGTTTAGGAGGTACAAGCTAATTTTGTACCATGCGTTATTTCTTCTCATAACGTGTTTCCAATACGTAAGTATTTGTCATTACTCTGCAACACTGTATTTGTTATAACGTGGTATTCTTACATATTCTTTCGAGAGAAAACTCTCCTGTGCATTCTCTTTTGAGGCTACATGCTTAGACATACACGCAACACCAAAGCTTTTCGAATTACAACGTGTTGTTTAGGAAAAACAAGATAATTTCTCACGATGCGGGATTTCCTTAAAACGTGGCTTGCTGACAAATTTTGACCAAAGAAAATTCTCCGGTGGCTTCTCTTTTGAGGCTACACCTTTAGACGTACATGCCAAACAAAATCTTTTCGAGTTACAAGGTGTTGTTTAGGAGATACAAGCTAATTTTGTACAAATGCGTTATTTCTTCTCGTAAAGTTTTTCCAATACGTACGTATTTTTCTTTACTCTGCAACACTGTATTTCCTTATAATGTGGTTTTCTTACATATTCTTTCGAGAGAAAACTCTCCTGTGCGCTCTCTTTTGAGGCTACATGCTTAGACATACACGCAACACCAAAGCTTTTCAAGTTGCAACGTGTAGTTTAGGAAAAACAAGATAATTTCGCACGATGCATGATTTCCTTAGAAAATGTTTTTCAGACAAATTTTGACGGAAGAAAATTCTCCTGTGGGTTCTCTTTTGAGGCTACACGTTTAGACGTACACACCACACCAAATATTTTCGAGTTACAACGTGGTGTTTAGGAGATACAAGCTAATTTTGTACAATGCGTTATTTCTTCTCATAAAGTGTTTTTTATGCGTACATATTTGTCTTTATTCTGCAACACTGTATTTCCTTATAACGTGGTATTCTTACATATTCTTTCGAGAGAAAACTCTTTTGTACCATGCGTTATTTCTTCTCGTAAAGTATTTACAATAACTACCTATTTATCTTTACTCTGCAACACTGTATTTACTTATTACGTGGTATTCTTACATGTTCTTTCGAGAGAAAACTCTCCTGTGCATTCTCTTTTGAGGCTACACGCATAGACGTACACGCAACACCAAAGCTTTTCGAGTTACAATGTGTTGTTTAGGAAAAACAAGATAATTTTGCATGATACGGGATTTCCTTAATACATGGTTTTCTGACAAATTTTGACGAAAGAAAATTCTCCTGTGGGTTCTCTTTTGAGGCTACACGTTTAGACGTACACGCCACACCATATCTTTCGAGTTACAAAATATTGTTTAGGAGATAAAAGCTTAATTTTTACGATGCTTTATTTCTTCTCGTAAAGTGTTTCCAATACGTACGTATTTGTCTTTACTGTGCAACACTGTATTTCCTTATAACGTTGTATTCTTACATATTCTTTCGAGAGAAAACTCTCCTGTGCATTGTCTTTTGAGGCTACACGCTTAGACATACAGGCAACACCAAAGCTTTTCGAGTTACAACGTGTTGTTTAGGAAAAACAAGATAATTTCGCACAATGAGGGATTTCCTTAAAACGTGATTTTTGAAAAATTTTGAGGAAAGAAAATTCTCCTGTCGGTCCTCTTTTGAGGCTACACATTTAGACGTACATGCCACACCAAATATTTTCGAATTACAACGTGTTGTTTAGGAGATACAATCTAATTTTGTACCATGCGTCATTTCTTCTCGTAAAGTATTTACAATAACTACCTATTTATCTTTACTCTGCAACACTGTATTTCCTTATAACGTGGTATTCTTACATATTCTTTCGAGAGAAAACTCTCCTGGGCGTTCTCTTTTGAGGCTACACGCTTAGACATACACGCAACACCAAAGCTTTTCGAGTTACTACGTGTTGTTTAGGAAAAACAAGATAATTTCGCACGATGCGGGATTACCTTTAAACGTGGTTTTCTGAAAAATTTTGACGAAAGAAAATTCTCCTGTGGGTTCTCTTTTGAGGCTACACATTTAGACATACACGCCACACCAAATATTTTCGAATTACAACGTGTTGTTTAAGAGATACAAGCTAATTTTGTACCATGCGTTATTTTTTCTCGTAAAATATTTACAATAACTACCTATTGATCTTTACTCTGCAACACTGTATTTCCTTATAACATGGTATTCTTACATGTTCTTTCGAGAGAAAACTCTCCTGTGCGTTTTCTTTTGAAGCTACACTCTTAGACATACACGCAACACCAAAGCTTTACGAGTTACAAAGTATTGTTTAGGAAAAACAATATATTTTCGCACGATCAGGGATTTCCTTAAAACGTGATTTTCTGACAAATTTTGACGGAAGAAAATTCTCCTATGGGTTCTCTTTTGAGGCTACACATTTGATTTACACGCCACACCAAATCCTTTCGAGTTACAAGGTGTTGTTTAGGAGATACAAGCTAATTTTGTAGGATGCGTTATTTCTTCTCATAAAGTTTTTCCAATACGTACGTATTTTTCTTTACTCTGCAACACTGTATTTCCTTATAACGTGGTATTCTTACATATTCTTTTGAGAGAAAACTCTCCTGTGCGTTCTCTTTTGAGGCTAAACACTTAGACATACACGCAACACCAAAGCTTTTCGAGTTAAAACGTGTTGTTTAGGAAAAACAAAATGATTTCGCACGATGAGGGATTTCCTTAAAACGTGGTTTTCTGACAAATTTTGACCAAAGAAAATTCTCTTGTGGGTTCTCTTTTGAGGCTACACGTTTGACGTATACGCCACACCAAATCCTTTCGAGTTACAAGGTGTTGTTTAGGAGATACAAGCTAATTTTGTAGGATGCGTTATTTCTTCTCGTAAAGTTTTTCAAATATGCAAGTATTTTTCTTTACTCTGCAACATTGTATTTCCTTATAACGTGGTATTCTTACATATTCTTTCGAGAGAAAATTCTCCTGTGCGCTCTCTTTTGAGGCTACATGCTTAGTCATACACGCAACACCAAATCTTTTCGAGTTACAACGTATTGTTTAGGAGATACAAGCTAATTTTCAATGATGCATTATTTCTTCTCGTAACGTTTAAGTGTTTCCAAAAGGTACGTATTTTTCTTTACTTTGCAACACTGTATTTCCTTATGACGTGGTATTCTTACATATTTTTTCGAGAGAAAACTCTCCTGTGCGTTCTCTTTTGAGGCTACACGCTTAGACATACACGCAACACCAATGCATTTCGAGTTAGATCGTGTTGTTTATGAAAAACAAGATAATTTCGCACGATGCGGGAATTCCTTAAAACGTGGTTTTCTGACAAATTTTGACGAAAGAAAATTCTCCTGTGGGTTTTCATTTGAGGCTACACGCTTAGACGTACACGCCACACCAAATCTTTTCGAGTTACAACGTGTTGTTTAGGAGATACAAGCTAATTTTGTACGATGCATTATTTCTTCTCCTAAAGTGTTTCCAATACGTACGTATTTGTCTTTACTCTACAACATTGTATTTCCTTATAACATGGTATTTGTACATATTCTTTCATGAGAAAACTCTCCGGTGCATTCTCTTTTGAGGCTACACGCTTAGACATACACGCAACACCAAAGCATTTCGAGTTAGAACATGTTGTTTAGGAAAAACAAGATAATTTCGCAAGATGCGGGAATTCCTTAAAACGTAGTTTTCTGACAAATTTTGACGAAAGAAAATTCACCTGTGGGTTTTCATTTGAGGCTACACATTTAGACGTACACGCCACACCAAATCTTTTCGAGTTACAACGTGTTGTTTAGGAGATACAAGCTAATTTTTTACGATGCTTTATATCTTCTCGTAAAGTTTAAGTGTTTCCAAAAGGTACATATTTATCTTTAATTTGCCACACTGTATTTCCTTATAACGTGGTATTCTTACATACTCGTTCGAGAGAAATCTCTCCTGTGCATTCTCTTTTGAGGCTACATGCTTAGACATACACGCAACATCAAAGATTTTCGAGTTACAATGTGTTGTTTAGGAAAAACAAGATAGTTTCGCACGATGCGAGATTTCCTTAATAAGTGGTTTTCTGACAAATTTTGACGAAAGAAAATTCTCCTGTGGGTTCTCCTTTGAGGCTACACGTTTAGACGTACACGCCACACCAACTCTTTTCGAGTTACAATGTCTTGTTTAGGAGATACAAACTAAATTTTACGATGTGTTATTTCTTCTCGTAAAGTGTTTCAAATACATACGTATTTGTCTTTACTCTGCAAAATTGTATTTCCTTATAATGTGGTGTTCTTACATGTTCTTTCGAGAGAAAACCCTCCTGTGAGTTCTCTTTTGAGGCTACACGCTTAGACATACACGCAACATCAAAGTTTTTCAAGTTACAACGTGTTGTTTAGGAAAAACATGATAATTTCTCACGATGAGTGATTTCCTTAAAACATGGTTTTCTGACAAATTTTAACGAAAAAAAAATTCTCCTGTGGGTTCTCTTTTGAGGCTACACGTTTAGACGTACACGCCACACCAAATCTTTTCGAGTTACAACATGTTGTTTAGGAGATACAAGCTAATTTTGTACGATGCATTATTTCTTCTCGTAAAGTGTTTCCAATACGTACTTATTTGTCTTTACTCTGCATCACTGTATTTCCTTATAACGTGGTATTCTTACATATTCTTTCGAGAGAAAAGTCTCCTGTGCGTTCTCTTTTGAGGCTTCATGATTAGACATACACGCAACGCCAAAGTTTTCGGGTTACAAGGTGTTGTTTAGGAAAAACAAGATAATTTCGCACGATGTGGGATTTCCTTAAAACGAGGTTTTCTGGCAAATTTTGACCAAAGAAAATTCTCCTGTGTGTTCTCTTTTGAGGCTACACGTTTAGACGTACACGCCACACCAAATCTTTTCGAGTAACAACATGTTGTTTAGGAGATACGAGCTAATTTTTTGCGATGCGTTCTTTCTTCCTGTGCCTTCTCTTTTGAGGCTACATGCTCATAAATGCGCGCAACACCAAAGCTTTTCGAGTTACAACGTGTTGTTTAAGAGATACAAGCTAATTTTGTACTATGCTTTACTTCTTCTTGTAAAGTTTAAGTGTTTCCAAAAGGTACGTATTTGTCTTTACTTTGCAGCACTGTATTTTCTTATAACGTGTCATTCTTATATATTCTTTCGAGAGAAAACTCTCCTGTGCGTTCTCTTTTCTGACAAATTTTAACGAAAGAAAATTCTCCTGTGGCTTCTCTTTTGAGGCTACACGTTTAGACGTACATGCCAAACCAAATCTTTTCGAATTACAAAGTGTTGTTTAGGAGACACAAGCTAATTTTGTACGATGCGTTATTTCTTCTTGTAAAGTGTTTCCAATAGGTACATATTTGTCTTTACTCTGCAACACTGTATTTCCTTATAATGTGAGGGATTTCCTTAAAACATGGTTTTCTGACAAATTTTGACCTAAGAAAATTCTCCTGTGGGTTCTCTTTTGAGGCTACACGTTTAGACTTACATGCCACACCAAATCTTTTCGGTTACAACGTGTTGTTTAGGAGATACAAGCTAATTTTTTATGATGCGTTATTTCTTCTCGTAAAGTGTTTCCAATACGTACATGTTTGTCTTTACTCTGAAACACTGTATTTCCTTATAACGTGGTTTTCTTACATATTCTTTCGAGAGAAAACTCTCCTGTGCGTTCTCTTTTGAGGCTACACACTTAGACATACACGCAACACCAAAGCTTTTCGAGTTACAACGTGTTGTTTAGGAAAAACAAGATAATTTCGCACAATGCGGGATTTCCTTAAAACGTGGTTTTCTGACAAATTTTGACGAAAGAAAATTCTCCTGTGGGTTCTCTTTTGAGGCTACACCTTTAGACGTACACACCACACCAAATCTTTTCGAGTTACAACGTGTTGTTTAGGAGATACAAGCTAATTTTGGAAGATGCGTTATTTCTTCTCATAAAGTGTTTCCAATACATATGTATTTGTCTTTACTCTGCAACACTGTATTTCCTTATAACGTGGTATTCTTACATATTCTTTCGAGAGAAAACAATCCTGTGCCTTCTCTTTTGAGTCTACATGCTTAGACATACACGCAACACCAAAGCTTTTCGAGTTAGAACGTGTTGTTTAGGATAAACAAGATAATTTCGCATGTATGCGGGATTTCCATACAACGTGGTTTTCTGAAAAATTTTGACAAAAGAAAATTCTCCTGTGGGTTCCCGTATGAGGCTAGACGTTTAGACGTACACGCCACACCAAATCTTTTCGAGTTACAAAATGTTGTTTAGGAGATACAAGCTAATTTTTGCGATGCGTTATTTCTTCTCATAAAGTGTTTCCAATATGTATGTATTTGTCTTTACTCTGCAACACTGTATTTCCTTATAACGTGGTATTCTTATATATTCCTTCCAGAGAAAACTCTCCTGTGCCTTCTCTTTTGAGGCTACATGCTTTGAAATGCACGCAACACCAAAGCTTTTCGAGTTACAAAGTGTTGTTTAAGAGATACACGCTAATTTTGTACGATGCGTTATTTTTTCTCGTAAAGTTTAAGTGTTTCCAATATGTACATATTTGTCTTTATTCTACAACAATGTAATTCCTTATAACATGGTATTCTTACTTATTCATTTGAGAGAAAACTCTCCTGTGCGTTCTCTTTTGAGGCTACACGCTTAGACATACACGCAACACCAAAGCTTTTCGAGTTACGATGTGTTGTTTAGGAAAAACAAGAATATTTCGCACTATGCAGGATTTCCTTAAAACGTGGTTTTCTGACAAATTTTGACGAAACAAAATTCTCCTGTGGGTTCTCTTTTGAGGCTACACGTTAAGATGTACACGCCACACCAAATCTCTTCAAGTTACAGCGTGTTGTTTAGGAGATTCAAGCTAATTTTGTACGATGCATTATTTCTTCTCCTAAAGTGTTTCCAATACGTACATATTTGTCTTTACTCTGCAACACTTTATAACCTTATAACATGGTATTCTTACGTATTATTTCGAGAGAAAACTCTCCTGTGCCTTCTCTTTGGAGGCTACACACTTAGACATACACGCAACACGAAAGCTTTTCGAGTTACAACGTGTTGTTTAGGAAAAAAAAAAAGATAATTTTGCACGATGCGGGATTTCCTTAAAACATGATTTTCTGAAAAATTTTGACGAAAGAAAATTCTCCTATGGGTTCTCCTTTGTGGCTACACGTTTAGACGTACACGCCACACCAATTCATTTCGAGTTACAACGTGTTGTTTAGGAGATACAAGCTAATTTTGTAAGCCGCATCGTCAAAAATTATCTTGTTTTTCCTGAACAACACGTTGTAACTCGAAAAGCTTTGGTATTGCGTGTATGTGTGAGCATGTAGCCTCTAAAGACAATGCACAGGAGAGTTTTCTCTCGAAAGAACATGTAAGAATACAACATTATAAGGAAATACAGTGTTGCAGAGTAAAGACAAATACGTACGTATTGGAAACACTTTACGAGAAGAAATAACGCATTGTAAAAATTAGCTGTATCTCCTAAACAACAGGTGGTAACTCGAAAGGATTTGGTGTGGCGTGTACCTCTAAACGTGTAGCCTCAAAAGAGAACCCACAGGAGAATTTTCATTCGTCAAAATTTGTCAGAAAACCACGTTTTAAGGAAATCCCGCATCGTGCGAAATTATCTTGTTTTTCATAAACAACACGTTGTAACTCGAAAAGCTTTGGTGTTGCCTATATGTCTACGCGTGTAGCCTCAAAAGAGAACGCACAGGAGAGTTTTCCCTCGAAAGAATATGTAAGAATACCACGTTATATGGAAATACAGTGTTGCAGAGTAAAGAAAATTAAGTACGTATTGGAAACACTTTACAAGAAGAAATAACGCATCGTACAAAATTTGTTGTATCTCCTAAACAACAAGTTGTAACTCGAAAAGATTTGGTGTGGCTCGTAGGTCTAAACCTGTAGCCTCAAAAGACAACCCACAGGAGAACTTTCTTTCGTCAAAATTTGTCAGAAAACCACGTTTTAA